>NC_057806.1:426994422-427164520 GCF_018294505.1 Triticum aestivum | reverse complement strand
GCAGCCCGCGCCGCCACCACACCGGCCGGCGTCCTCCTTGCTCCCCCTCGCCCCCCCATCTCTGACCTCAACTCCGACCGACTCCGGCATCTACAGGTCTAACTCCGGCGAACTCAGATCCGACCTCGGGACACGTGCAAACCCTAGATCTGGTTGACCTCCTCCCCTTTCTTCGTTTTATGTTGCATACTTTGACCGGCTATAACTTTGCATCCGTAACTCCGTTTTGGGCATATAGCATATCAAAATGTTCATCTCAGAGAGTACATCATTTCGTTCCATTGCATCATTTTCATTTGAGTTCATCTTGATGCCCGAAATGCTGTTAGAAGAGGGCTACTTGAGATAATTGTCAGATCTGCTACTCCATTTAGATATTTGTCATTTTTGCCATGTTTATTATGTGCATGATATGCCCATGAGCTCTACATATGTTTTGTTAAGAGTTTTGCCATCTTTCCAGATGTGCAACCCATGTATTTTTGTGATGTGTGTGGTGACTAGCACAAACTTGCAAAGTAAGGCACTTGGTAATGCTGATTTCAGGGACTTAGCATTTCCACTAAGTCCTTGACCTGTTTATCTCATATGGCCATATGTTCATGTTGTTTCCTAGTGATCCATGCCTCTTTTGAGGATGATCAGTAAGGATGTTTTGTTAATCTTGTAGTGCTCTATCCATCCATGTCTTTGTTTGCAATTATGGAGCACCCTAGCTTGAGTCAATCGAGCTCTACTTTTGCTACTTTGTGAATCTGGGCAGATTGTCTACTTGTTAGCGATTTTGCCGATGATGTTGTAGTTGATCCGTGCATGCCATGCTATTGTTCTTGCCATGTCTAGCTTGCATTTTGTGTATTCTTGATGGGTGTATGCTTAGATTGTCATGACTTGCTCCATAGTGAGTGCATCGAGCTCGTAAACATGCCTACTTGAGATATGTTTCAGCATGTGCCAGTTTTCACTAAGTCTGAAAACTGATTATGTTTTTGCCAAGTTCACTTGCTTGCAATTGTATTTGATGATCCTTTATGGCTCAAGGTCACTAAGGGACTTTTGTTAAGCTCTTTGAGTAGCTCCATGCCATGCTTTACTTTGCCATGTTCAGGTCCTGTAGCATATAGTTTTGTTGCTCCGAAGTGTGCTACCTGAGCTGAGATTCCAGACAAGTGTTATTTTCACTAAGTCTGAAATCTGTTTGCCATATGCATTTTTGCCATGCTTGTTTGAACCTGTTAATGGATGAATTGGCCGTAGCTCAGTGCTAGACTTTCGTTAAGCATCATGAATGCATCCCTGCCATGTATTTTGTTGTCATGTTTGGGTGCTGTAACTTGTTCATCTCATTGCTTTTAGATGGTTACTTGCTGTAAATCGCAGACCGGTGTCATATTTGAATTGCTGTCCATTTCCAAACCGTAACTCCGATTCCGGCGTTCTTTATATCGTTTTCAAGCGATTTCATCTCGTATTTCCAGTGGCACACTTGGATTCCCAAGTTGAGGCCAGGTTCATGCATTCCTTGTCACATCTTGCATATGCATCCCGCATCGCATCCCGCATAGCATACCATCATTGCACCATATTGTTTGATCCTTGCATGTGGTTGATTGTGTCCTTGTTGCTTGTTTGTCTTTTTGGGTAGAGTCGGGAGATGAGTTCACTAACGAGGAGCCCATTGAGTTTTCTTTCGAGGATCCAGTCAACTCTGACAGCTGTGCAGGCAAGATGATCATACCCTCGAAATCACTACTATCTTTGCTATGCTAGATTGCTCGCTCTTTTGCTATGCCAATGCTATGATGCCTACCATTTGCTTTCTAGCCTCCCAATTTGCCATGTCAAACCTCTAACCCACCTTGTCCTAGCAACCATTGATTGGCTATGTTACTGCTTTGCTCAGCCCCTCTTATAGCGTTGCTAGTTGCAGGAGAAGATTGGAGACCGTTCCTTGTTGGAACATTATTTACTTGTTGGGATATCATTATATTGCCATGTTATCTTAATGCATCTATATACTTGGTAAAGGGTGGAAGGCTTGGCCTCTCGCCTAGTGTTTTGTTCCACTCTTGCTGCCATAGTTTCCGTCATATCGGTGTTATGTTCCCGGATTTTGCGTTCCTTACGCGATTGGGTTATAATGGGAACCCCTTGATAGTTCGTCTTGATTAAAGCTTTTCCAGCAATGCCCAACCTTGGTTTTACCATTTGTCACCTAGCCTCTTTTTCCCTTGGGTTTCCGGAGCCCGAGGGTCATCTTATTTAAACCCCCCCGGGCCAGTGCTCCTCTGAGTGTTGGTCCGACCGAGTAGACTGCGGGGCCACCTCGGGGCAACTTGAAGGTTGGTTTTACTTGTAGGATGTCTCATCTGAGTGTGCCCTGAGAACGAGATATGTGTAGATCCTATTGGGATTTGTCGGCACATTTGGGCGGTGTTGCTGGTCTTGTTTTAACCTGTCGAAGTGTCTTGAAGAACCGAGGTACCGAGTCTGATCAGAACGTCTCGGGAGGAGGTCTATTCCTTCATTGACCGTGAGAGCTTGTCATGGGCTAAGTTGGGACTCCACTGCAGGGATTTGAACTTTCGAAAGCTGTGCCCGCGGTTATGGGCAGATGGGAATTTGTTAATGTACGGTTATAGATAACTTGAACCTGAATTTAATTAAAATGAATCAACTGAGTGCGTTACCGTGACGGCCTCTTCTCGGCGGAGTCCGGGAAGTGGACACGGTGTTGGAGTAATGTTTGCGCAGGTTGTTCTCTAGTTTCTCGCTCGCGCTTTGCCTCCTCTTCTCGCTCTCTTTTGCGAACAGGATAGCCACCATATTTGCTAGACGCTTGCTGCAGCTCCACTTATATTTACCTTGCCTTACCTATAAGCTTAAATAGTCTTGATCGCGAGGGTGCGAGATTGCTGAGTCCCTGTGGCTCACAGATTACTATTACACCAGATGCAGGGCCTGATGATTCCGCTCCAGGTGACGCGCTTGAGCTCAAGTGGGAGTTCGACGAGGACTCTCAACATTACTATGTTTCCTTTCCTGATGATCAGTAGTGGTGCCCAGTTGGGGGTGATCGGGACCGTGTCGCATATTGGGTTATCTTTTATTTTTGCGTTGTAGTCGGGCCATGGGTGTTTGGTTGATGTAATGTTATTTATGTACTTGATTGACATGGCGAGTGTAAGCCAACTATGTTATCTCCCCTTTTATTATCTATATTACATGGGATGTTGTGAAGATTGCCTAACTTGCGACATATGCCTTCAATGCGATTATGTCTCTAAGTCGTGCCTCGACATGTGGGAGCTATAGTCGCATCGAGGGTGTTATAAGTTGGTAATCAGAGCCTTCCCCGACCTTAGGAGCCCCATTGATTGATCGTTTTTAGCAGCCGAGTTGTGTCTAAAAAAATGTTTTGAGTCATTTAGGAATTATATATCGGAGAGTTTAGGAATTCTTTTTACTTCCCTGTCTCCTCATCGCTCTGGTAAGGCATCCTGACATAGAGTTTTGACTCTCCTCTTCTCAAATTTCACAAAAAAAATTTTAGGATCACGCGGGTATCTTGGAATTGTTCCGATGGTGTTATGATGAGAACATTGTCTTGGTGCCTCCTGTCAGGGGTTTTGTGGAAGTGTCCCGGGGAGTTGAGCTCTGAGGTGTTTTCGTCATAATTTTATCGTTGCAGTTCTGGAATACCTGAGTTTAGTACGCCAACATCGAAAATCTCTTTTATGCAGTTCGTTGGTGAGATAACCTCGACGCCACCCAGTACTGGGGCGGGAGTTCGGGAGTATCGCCATAACTTGTATAACGGATGCTTTTCGAAGGTTGAGGTAGATGGTTTCCGAAGTTTTTCTTGGTTATGTGTTCAAGGATGGATACAGCTGGATGTAGGATTTGCTAGATTTGGGTGAGATATTATGCTTCCCCTGTATCCCCAACACCTGATTGCATAACCGGAAAGGTTCGGGAGTTTCGTAGGTGGGAATTCTAGTAGCTCTAGTTCTTCTTCCACAGATATTGGTTTGAGATTGGGATTTCTTACCGATTATTCGTTCTTGATCCGTACCTTGTTGATTTATTTCTCTGCCTTAATTCTAAGTGGCTTCTCAATTTATGGATATGTGACCATTTCAAGAGGAATGCATTCGTTCATTTTATTCGGATTTGAAGACTATACGTTGCAATTTTCATTCCGTTGGATTCAGCTTCAATATTTGTCTATCAATGTGCTAATGGATGTCAACCTCTTCAGGATGGCTCCTCCAACGCGCACGACTCCGAATCCTGATCCGCCACCACCTCCACCTCCTCCGGAGGCATGGCAAGCTGTGATGGCCGCAACCAATGCAAACACACAGTTGATCATGCAAATTCTCCAAGAGCGCAATCAAGGCAACCAAGGGAACCAAGGCAACAATCAGAATCACTTTGCTACACTCAACCAGTTCCTTACTAATGGGCCAAAGACTTTCAGCAATTGTGTTGAGGCAACCGATGCTGACGATTGGCTAGTGGATCTGTGCAAGCATTTCGAGTGCAGTAACGTCAGGCCTGAGGACTTTGTCAAGTTCGCTTCCTTCCAACTCAAAGATCAAGCTGCAAAATGGTTCCGGCAGTACAAGGATTCCAGAGGTGGACGTGTTATCACTTGGGATGAATTCCGTCAAGATTTCAGAGCTAATCATATTCCTCAGAGCGTGGTTGAAAGCAAGCGTGAGGAATTCCGCAACCTGAAGCAAGGCTCTTTGTCTGTCTATGACTACAACAAGTTGTTTCGAAAGCTCGCCTGCTTTGCTAAGCAGGACGTACCTGATGAGAAGAGCATGATATACCAGTTCAGGGGTGGTCTCAGAGAAGAAATTCAGCTAGCTCTTGTTCTCTTTGAGCCTTTGAGGTAAGATGAGTTCTACAACATGGCATTGAAGCAAGAGGCCGCTCAATTGAGGTGTGATGCTTCCAAGAAGCGAGTCAGAGATGCTACTCCTTCTTCCTCTACTCAAGTGGCCAAGCAGCAGAAGTATTGGCTTCCTCCTCCTTCGTTTCGTCAGCCGTATCAGCAGAAGAGCAAAGGTGGCAGTGGATCTTCCCACCCACCCAACCATGGCTTTCAGAACAAGACTTCATCTCAAGCTCCAAGATCGAGTACTCCGTATCACCGTCCGCTTTCAGAGGTCACGTGCAACAAGTGCCAACAGAAGGGTCACTATGCCAACAAGTGTTTCAACCAGAGGCGTCTTCCTCCTCCTCCTCCTGTGAGATCGGCAAGTACAATTGTGGTCAAGCATAACCCCAAGCACGCCAAGGTCAACTTGATGAACGCAGCTCAGGCAGAGGATTCATCAGATGTCATCATGGGTAACCTTCCTGTTAATGATATTCCCGCAAAAGTTCTTTTTGACATGGGTGCATCGCATTCTTTCTTGTCATGCCCTTTTGCATCGAAGCACAATGTTGATACTGAGATCATGCCCAAAGTCATGCAAGTTGTTTCTCCCGGCAAGCTTTTGACTTCTAGCTTCGTTGCTCCCGATATCTCTATCACGTTGGGCGATTACAAGTTTCTTTCTTCTCCGGTGGTTCTTGGTAACTCGGATATTGATCTTATTCTCGGGATGGATTGGCTTTCTAAGCACAAGGCACATCTTGACTATGCAGCCAGGCAGATTCAATTGACTCATTCGTCTGAGGATGTAATTGTCTTTGCCGCTCGTGATGATACCATCCGTCTATTTTCTCTCAATGAGAAGGGTGAACTGGATGCTATCTCGCAAATTCCAGTCGTTTGCAAATATCAAGACGTCTTTCCAGAAGAGCTTCCAGGAATGCCTCCGCATCGGCCAGTTGAATTTGTTATTGATCTTGAGCCTGGCATGGAACCTGTGTGCAAGCGTCCTTACAAGCTCGGACCTGAAGAGTTGAAGGAGCTGAAGAAGCAACTCGATATTCAAGAGAGAATGGGTCTCATCCGGCCTAGTTCTTCTCGTGGGGTTGTGGTGTTCTTTTTGTGAAGAAGAAGGATGGAACGGACCGGCTTTGTGTTGATTACCGTCCATTGAACAAGAAGACCATCAAGAACAAATACCCACTTCCCAGCATCAATGAGCTGTTCGAACAACTCAAAGGTGCCCAAGTATTCTCCAAGCTTGATCTCCATATGGGTTATCATCAGATTCGTATCCGTGAGCAAGATATTCCCAAGATGGCTTTCAGGACAAGCTATGGTTCATATGAATACACTGTCATGTCTTTTGGCCTCGTCAGCGCTCCTCCGACGTTCTCTCACATGATGAACTTCATCTTCAACGCCTACACCAATGACTTCGTTTTAGTCTATCTTGATGACATTCTGGTTTTCTCGAAGAACAAGGAAGATCATGCCAAGCATTTGCGTTTGGTGCTCGATAAGTTGAGGGAACACAAGTTCTACGCCAAGTTCTCCAAGTGCGAATTTTGGCTCGATGAGGTTCTTTATCTTGGTCATATCATCTCCGCCAAGGGCATTGCGGTGAATCCTGAGAAGGTGTCTGCAATTGTGAATTGGGAACCTCCTCAGAACGTGAAGCAACTCCGTAGCTTCCTCGGTCTCGCAAGCTAGTGCCGAAGATTCGTTGAAAACTTTTCTAAGATCGCGAAGCCTCTCTCAAATCTTCTCCAGAAGCACGTCAAGTACGTTTGGTCTCCGGAGTGTGACATTGCTTTCAACACTTTGAAAGAGAAATTGATCACTACTCCAGTTCTGACTCCGCCTGAGGAATCCAAGCCATACGAGGTCTTTTGTGATGCCTCTCTCCAAGGCCTTGGTGCAGTATTGATGCAAGAGAAGAAAGTTGTTGCTTATACCTCTCGCCAGTTGAAGCCCAATGAGAAGAACTACCCCACTCATGATCTCGAGTTGGCGGCAGTTGTGCATGCTCTTTTGACTTGGAGACATCTCTTATTGGGAAGAAAAGTGGACATCTTCACTGACCACAAGAGTCTCAAGTACATCTTCACTCAGCCTAATCTCAACCTCAGGCAAACTCGATGGGTCGAAATGATTCAAGAGTATAATCCGAGTATCAAGTATACTCCAGGCAAGGCCAATGTGATTGCTGACGCATTGAGCAGGAAAGCTTATTGCGACAGTCTGATTCTCAAGCCTTATCAACCCGAGCTTTGTGAAGCTTTCCACAAACTTAATCTGCAAGTTGTTCCTCAAGGTTTCCTCACAAACCTTCAAGTCTCTCCTACCTTGGAAGACCAGATTCGCCAAGCCCAGCTTCTTGATGCTATGGTGAAAAAGGTGAAGATTGGGATTGCCAAGAGTCAACCCAAGTACAAGTGCTACCGCCTTGATGACAAGGACACTCTCTTCTTCGAGGATCGTATTGTTGTACCCAAAGGTGACCTTCGTAAAGTGATCATGAACGAGGCTCACAATTCTCTCCTCTCCATCCATCCTGGGAGCACGAAGATGTATCAGGACCTCTAGCAGGCTTATTGGTGGACTCGAATGAAGCGCGAGATTGCTCAATTCGTGAATGAATGTGATGTATGCAGAAGAGTGAAGGCAGAACACCAAAGGCCAGCTGGTCTCCTCCAACCTCTTTCCATTCCAGAATGGAAGTTTGACCACGTTGAAATGGACTTCATGACTGGATTTCCAAAGTCCAAATGTGGCAATGATGCTATATTCGTTGTCATCAACAAACTCACCAAAGTGGCTCACTTTCTGCCTATCAAAGAGTCGATCACTGCAGCTCAATTGGCGGAACTCTATACCTCTCGAATTGTCTCTCTCCACGGTATTCCACAGGTGATATCTTCAGACCGTGGAAGCATCTTTACGTCCAAGTTTTGGGATTCTTTTCAGAAGGCCATGGGCACCAACATCCGCTTCAACACAACTTTCCATCCTCCAACTAGCGGTCAAGTCGAGCCGAGTAGTAGTAGTCATCATCGACGGTGGCGTCTGGCTCCTGGGCTCCATCGTCTGGTCGCAGCAATCGGGTATAGGAAAGGGGAAAAAGGGGAAGCAAAGCAACCATGAGTACTCATCCAAAGTACTCGCAACCAAGGAGCTACACTACATATGTATTCATTGGTATCAAATGAAATAAGGGGTATCATATGTGGACTGAACTGCAGAATGCCGGAATAAGAGTGGGATAGCTAGTCCTATCGAAGACTACGCTTCTGGCCACCTCCATCTTGCAGCATGTAGAAGAGAGTAGATGGTAGGTTCACCAAGTAGCATCGTGTAGCATAATCCTAACCGATGATCCTCCCCTCGTCGCCCTGTGAGAGAGCGACCGATGAAGCTATGTACCTAGGGTAGGGTCATGGACCTGTCCAAACTGACCTACCCAAGAACATCTCCAGAAGAAATCATCTTTCAATCGACTTGGAGGTGTTCCACTCGACAGACTCGAAGATACTCGACCAAGAAGCAACCACTCGACCAAGACCAAGCCACTCGACAGTCAGGAGACCTAAAGGCACTCTGCATGCTAACGGTCGGTTATTAAGTAGCTTTTATGGTCATCATAGCACTTTATTACTAGCGTTACCAGTAACGTCCTGCCTTAATGTACATTGAACCCTTTGTAACGTTGGCTGGCTGGGGTCCTGGCGCACTCTATATAAGCCACCCCCCACCTCTGAGACAAGGGTTTGCACCCCTGTAATTCATACACGCATAATCCAGTTGACCGCCTTCGGGCTCCGAGGCGTAGGGCTATTACTTTCTCCGAGAAGGGCACGAACTCGTAAACCTTGCGTGCTTACAACTTCTCCATAGCTAAGATCTTGCATCTCCATACTTACCCCCCTACACTACTATTAGACTTAGAACCACGACAGTTGGTGCCCACCGTGCGGCAGGTGTTTTAGCGTTTTGTTGGAGGAGTTGCGATCTTTTCTGACCCAAAGCTGTTGGGGAACGTAGTAATTTCAAAATTTTACTACGCACACGCAAGATCATGGTGATGCATAGCAACGAGAGGGGAGAGTGTGATCTACGTACCCATGTAGACCGACAGCGGAAGCGTTATCACAACGCGGTTGATGTAGTCGTACGTCTTCACGGCCCAACCGATCAAGCACCAAAACTACGACACCTCCGAGTTTTAGCACACGTTCAGCTCAATGACGATCCCCGGACTCCGATCCAGCAAAGTGTCGGGGTAGAGTTCCGTCAGCATGACGGCGTGGTGACGATCTTGATGTACTACCGTCGCAGGGCTTCGCCTAAGCACCACTACAATATTATCGAGGATTATGGTGGAAGGGGGCACCGCACACGGCTAAGAATATGATCACGTGGATCAACTTGTGTGTCTAGAGGTGCCCCCCTGCCCCCGTATATAAAGGAGCAAGGGGGAGGAGGCCGGCCCTAGGAGGGGCGCGCCAGGGAGTAGGATTCCTACTCCTAGTTGGAGTAGGTTTCCTCCTTTCCTAGTCCAACTAGGAGAAGGGGGGAAAGAGGGGAAGAGGGGAAGGAAGGGAGAGAGGGGCCGCGCCC
Source organism: Triticum aestivum (assembly GCF_018294505.1). Lineage (NCBI taxonomy): Eukaryota > Viridiplantae > Streptophyta > Magnoliopsida > Poales > Poaceae > Triticum > Triticum aestivum. The sequence continues at coordinate 427,155,009 of NC_057806.1, read as the reverse complement.
CAAATCCCTTTTCCAATTTGGACTGGGCTTGGGAGGGGCGTGCGCCACCTCCTAGTCCTTTCCACTAAGGCCCATCAAGGCCCATTGCTTCTTCCTCGTATTCCCGTAACTCCCTGGTACCTCCGAAAATACCCGAATCACTCGGAACCTTTCCGATATTCGAATATAGTCGTCCAATATATCGATCTTTACGTCTCGACCATTTCGAGACTCCTCGTCATGTCCTCGATCTCATCCGGGACTCCGAACTCCCTCGGTACATCAAAACTCATAAACTCATAATATAACTGTCATCGAAACCTTAAGCGTGCGGACCCTACGGGTTTGAGAACAATGTAGACATGACCGAGACACATCTCTGGTCAATAACCAATAGCGGAACCTGGATGCTCTTATTGGCTCCCACATATTCTACGAAGATCTTTATCGGTCAGACCCCATAACAACATACGTTGTTCCCTTTGTCATCCGTATGTTACTTGCCAGAGATTTGATCGTCGGTATCTCAATACCTAGTTCAATCTCGTTACCGGCAAGTCTCTTTTCTCGTTTCGTAATACATCATCTCGCAACTAACTCATTAGTTGCAATGCTTGCAAGGCTTATGTGATGTGCATTACCGAGAGGGCCCAGAGAAACCTCTCCGACAAACGGAGTGACAAATCCTAATCTCGAAATACGCTAACCCAACATGTACCTTTGGAGACACCTGTAGAGCTCCTTTATAATCACCCAGTTACGTTGTGACGTTTGGTAGCACACAAAGTGTTCCTCCGGCAAACGGGAGTTGCATAATCTCATAGTCATAGGAACATGTATAAGTCATGAAGAAAGCAATAGCAACATACTAAACGATCGGGTGCTAAGCTAATGGAATGGGTCATGTCAATCACATCATTCTTCTAATGATGTGATCCCGTTAATCAAATAACAACTCTTTTGTTCAAGGTTAGGAAACATAACCATCTTCGATTAACGAGCTAGTCAAGTAGAGGCATACTAGTGACACTCTGTTTCTCTATGTATTTCCGGTTAATACAATTCTAGCATGAATAATAAACATTTATCATCATATAAGTAAATAAATAATAACTTTATTATTGCCTCTAGGGCATATTTCCTTCAGAATCATCATGGTTTTCGGCGGAGTTTTGGTGGAGGGCCGCGAGATCCGTATCGGCGCGCTCACGTTCATCGCCGACGACTTTGCTTGGCTTCAGGAGGATCCGCTCGACGTGGACGCACTCCCTGTCCGCGGGGCAACACACTTTAGCGCATGCGTCCGCGGCGTTTTCCTGCGGCAACCGTCGACCCCCTACAGGTCGGCTCCTGTGTTGTCCTCCCTCCCTGTTTCCCGCCGGTGCAAGCGCTCCGGTCGGTCGAGACTTCAGCGGTGGGTGAGACATGCGGTGGTACGCCAGTCGGCCACCCCTCAAGTCGCGGCGATCGAGCCCGACGAATCCCTCTACGGCCTGTTCGACCTGTCGACTGGCTCCGCAGAGACCGCATCCGAGTGCGATAGCAGCGATCCGGTGGCGGAGGTTCTGATGGTCGATGGACCGTCCAGTCCTCCCGGTTTTCCCCGCACCGACGGAGGCGCGGGCGGAGGCGACCCATCGCGTCCCCATGAGGAATATCTTCCCGAGCCTCTCACGTCGCTGCAGAGAGAAGAACTTCGCCGCCGGAACATGGATGCACTGCACACTCCTATCATTGGACAAACCCCCGAGGCTCGTGCCTTGGAGGACGCGCGCCTGGCAAACTTGGCCGAGCGCACTCGACTAGAGAACCTCCAGCGAGCACTCGACGAGCGTGCGTGACAATGGGTTCCCGAATCCAGTCGATGTCAGCTCTTCCCGCCCCCGCAGGTATATTGAACTCCGATTCAGAATTTAGCAGATGCAGCCCATATAGCAGAGTCGATTCAGCCTTCCCAGTCGGAGGCTGGCAGAAGCTTGCTGCAAATCAGAGTGTTACTCCGGGCAGCAGGAGACCAGAATTCCGCTGTTTCTTAGTCGTGGAAAAGGATTCACAGCAGATCCGTCACCGCGGACACAGTCCAGTCGGCTCATAGCCCAAGATTGCCCCCGAGGCGTGAGGGACGTGGGGACCAGCGTAATCAGTATGGGAACTATGAGCAATATGATCACCGATTCGATCGTGAAGATCGACGTTGAGTACCTACCCCTCCCCCGAGGAGCGGGTCGTATGCGCCTCGACAATAGGATGACAGGCGCCCTCGTAGTGTTGGGCGAAGGATTCCAGTCGACTCCAGGGAGCCAAGCTTTGATGCGAGCTCACTGGGAAGGTCACGATAGAGATGCTCCTGCCAGCAGTAGAGCACATGTTTCGGGGCCAGAGTGCTTTAGTAGAGCCATCAGGACCGCTGTGATCCCTCCCAACTTCAGGTTGGCGACTGGAGTCAGCAAGTTCACTGGCGAGTCCAAGCCCGATACTTGGCTTGAAGACTACCGAGTGGCCGTCCAGATTGGCGGCGGTAATGATGAAGTGGTCATGAAGCACCTGCCTCTCATGTTGGAGGGCTCGGCCAGAGCATGGCTGAACCAGTTAGCACCCAGCAACATTTACACTTGGGAAGATCTTGCCCGAGTGTTTGTCACCACATTTGAAGGAACATGCAAGCGGCCAGCAGGGCTGACGGAACTGCGGTCTTGCGTGCAGAAGCCGAATGAAACCTTGAGGGATTACATCCAGAGATGGATCACGTTGCATCACACGGTAGAGATTGTGCCTGACCACCAAGCAGTCTGTGCCTTCAAAGAAGGCGTCAAGTACAGAGAACTGAATCTGAATTTTGGTCGGACTGGGGATATGTCTCTGAACCGGATGATGGAGATTGCCACCAAGTACGCTAATGGTGAAGATGAGGATCGACTCAGGAGTGGCAAGCTCAAATCAGTCGCCCAAGAAACCGGAGGAAATCCCAATCGGAAACAGAAGCGGAAAGCCAAGCCAGCTGCTCCTCGGGAAGCCTTAGCTATAACCCAAGGAAAGTTTAAAGGGAAACCTAAAGGACCTTGGAACCCCAAGAAAGTTAAAGACCAGGACAGAAATGATGTGTTGGATTTGCCATGTCTCGTCCACACCAAGAAAGATGAAGAGGGTAATTTCATTTACCCGAAAAATACCACTCAACAGTGTCAACTCTTGATCCAGCAGTTCCAGGGCAGGCAGCCCAAAGATAAGGAAAAGGAGTCGGACAAAGTTGAGGACAAGGAAGATAGTGACGACGGATACCCTCAGGTCAATTCCACTCTGATGATTTTTGCTGATGTTGAAAGAAAAAGTCGACTGAAAGATATCAACCAAGAGGTGAATATGGTCGCTCCGACTACACCCAGTTATCTGAAGTGGTCTCAGACTGCCATAACATTCGACCGGTCCGATCACCCAACGCACATTGCCACCCCTGGGAGGCAAGCTTTGGTGGTCGACCCAGTTGTTGAAGGCACTCGACTGACCAAAGTCTTGATGGATGGTGGCAGTGGTTTGAACATACTATATGCTGAGACGTTGAAGGGGATGGGTATTTCGATGTCCAGACTCAGTGCCAGCAACATGAGTTTCCATGGAGTCATTCCTGAGAAGAAGGCTGAATCACTCGGCCAGATTGCTCTTGATGTGGTTTTCGGTGATTCCAAGAATTACCGTAAAGAAAAGTTGACATTTGAAGTTGTAGACTTCCAGAGTGCCTAGCACGCTATTTTGGGCATGCCGGCTTATGCATGCTTCATGGCCCGACCATGTTATGTGTATCTCAAATTGAAGATGCCTGGCCCCAAAGGTGTGATCACTATTATGGGCAATCGGAAGAAAGCGGAAGAATGTTTTCAGAAAGGGTCGAAGATCGCCAATGCTCAGATGGCAGTGGTGGAGTTGCAGGAATACCAGAAGACTCCAGACCCGAGTGATTTGTTGCGAGCCAAGAAACCCGCTACAGAATCAGCTTTTCAGTCGACTGGCGATACGAAGACAGCTCACATCCACCCGACCGACCCCAGCGCTGCTCCAACTCATATCTCGACAACACTCGACTCCAAATAGGAAGAAGCGCTCATCCAGGTCCTCCGTGAGAACTGGGACATTTTCGCATGGAAGCCTTCTGACATGCCGGGTGTTCCCAAGGAGCTGGCTGAGCACCGCCTAAGAGTCGACTCAAAAGTAAAACCTATCAAGGAACATCTCCGACGGTCCACCGACCAGAAGAGAAAGGCCATTGGCGAGGAGGTGGCTCGGCTCTTAGCAGCAGAGTTCATCCGAGAAATCTACCACTCCGTGTGGCTCGCCAACGTTGTTATGGTCCCCAAGAAGGACAAGTCACTTTGCATGTGCATTGACTTTAAACATATCAATTGGGCCTGCCCGAAAGATCATTTTCTTCTCCCCCGCATCGACCAGATAGTCGACTCGACTGTGGGATGTGAGCGTCTGCCTTTCTTAGACGCCTATTCCGGGTACCATCAGATCCGTTTGTATGGACCTGACGAGATCAAAACAGCTTTCATCACTCCATTCGGGTGCTTATGTTACCATGCCGTTCGGCCTCAAGAATGCTGGAGCCACATTCATGAGGATGATTCAGAAGTGTTTGCTAGCTCAAATCAGTCGGAATGTGGAAGCATACATGGATGATATTGTGGTCAAGTCACGGAAGGGTTCCGACCTGCTGACTGACCTTGCTGAAACCTTTGCCAACCTCAGGAGGTATGATATCAAGCTTAATCCATTAAAGTGCACATTCGGAGTTCCTGGCGGAAAATTACTCGGTTTTCTCGTTTCCGAACGGGGAATCGACGTCAATCCAGAAAAAGTCGGTACTATACTCCGAATGAAAAGTCCTATGCGAGTGCACGACGTCCAGAAGCTTACTGGTTGCTTGGCCGCCCTAAGTCGATTCATATCTCGTCTCGGTGAAAAGGCATTGCCTCTTTACCAATTGATGAAGAAGTCCGACAAGTTCGAGTGGACTCCTGAAGCTGATGCAGTGTTTGCAGAGCTCAAAGCTCTGCTCTCCACCCAGCCTGTGCTTGCTGCCCCAATCAGCAAGGAGCCTTTGCTGCTTTACATTGCAACCACAAGACAAGTCATCAGTATGGTACTTACGGTCGAGCGGGAAGAAGGAAAAACCTTCAAAGTTCAGCGCCCAGTATATTATATTTCTGAAGTCTTGACCCCATCAAAGCAAAGATATCCTCATTATCAGAAGCTTGTATATGGGATTTGTATGCCCACAAAGAAAGTTGCTCACTACTTCTTTGATCATTCCATTACAGTCGTCAGCGACGCTCCATTGTCAGAGATCCTGCATAACAGGGATGCAACCGGTCGAGTGGCAAAATGGGCGATTGAACTCCTTCCTCTAGATATCAAGTTTGAGGCAAAGAAAGCTATCAAGTCCCAGGCAATCGCAGATTTTGTCACCGAGTGGATTGAACAGCAACCGCCGACTCAGGTTCACTCGGAGCATTGGACCATGTTCTTCGACGGCTCCAAGATGCTGAATGGTTCCAGTGCCGGAGTGGTGTTGGTCTCCCCCAGAGGAGATAAACTCAGATATGTTCTTCAAATCCACTTTGATTCCTCCAATAACGAGGCAGAATACGAAGCACTTTTATATGGGTTGCGCATGGCCATTTCACTCGGCGTTCGTCGCCTCATGGTCTATGGCGACTCAGATTTGGTGGTTAATCAGGTGATGAAGGAATGGGACGTCAGAAGTCCAGCCATGACTGGTTATTGTAATGTAGTGAGAAAGCTGGAGAAGAAAATCGAGGGGTTAGAGCTTCATCACATACCCCAACTGAAAAATCAAGCAGCTGATGATCTGGCAAAAATAGGTTCCAAAAGAGAAGCCATTCCCAGCAATGTGTTTTTGGAACACATCCACACACCATCAGTTTAGGAGGATCCCTTCACTGAAGAGGCCCCGCAGCCAAAAAGTGCCACGGATCCGACTGAAGTTGAAGTTCCAGCTGTGGTCGACCTGATCATGGAAGTCTTGGTCATCACTCCCATCTGGACAGTACCGTACATCGCGTACATCCTAAGGAAAGAACTCCCAGAGGACGAAGAAGAGGCTTGACAGATCGTCCGTCGATCCAAGGCCTTTATAGTCATAAAGGGACAGTTATATAGAGAAAGCGCGACTAGGGTCAGCCAGAAGTGTATTACACCAGAAGAAGGTCAGATGATCCTTGATGATATCCACTCGGGGACCTGTGGTCATCATGCGTCCTCTTGGACCATTGCGGCTAAAGCATACCGAGCGGGATTCTAGTGGCCAAGAGCCAATGAGATGGCAAAAGAGATAGTCGACAAATATGAAGGATGTCAGTATTACTCCAATATGTCGCACAAGCCCGCGTCAGCGCTGAAAACCATTCCACTCATCTGGCCCTTCGCTGTCTGGGGGCTGGACATGGTTGGACCACTGAGAACGGGCAGGAGCGGCTTCACTCATGTGCTGGTAGCAGTCGACAAGTTCACCAAATGGATTGAAGCCAAGCCTATCAAGAATCTTGATGCTTGCACTGCTACCAGTTTCATCAAAGAGTTGATATTCAGATATGGAGTTCCGCGCAGCATCATCACTGACAATGGGTCAAACTTCGATTCCGACAAATTGAGGGCCTTTTGCGCCTCTCAGGGCACTCGGGTCGACTATGCTTCGGTCGCTCACCCCCAGTCGAATGGACAAGCAGAAAGGGCAAACGGCCTAATTCTCAAAGGACTGAAACCCCAATTGATGCGCGATCTCAAGCACGCAGCAGGTGCATGGGTCGACGAGCTTCCATCAGTCATTTGGGGATTGAGGACAACCCCGAACCGGTCGACCGGAAGAACCCCATTCTTTCTGGTCTACGGAGCCGAGACAGTCTTGCCGAGTGACCTGCTTCACAATGCTCCCCGAGTAAAGCTCTACTCTGAAGATGAAGCTGAACAAGCCCGGCAGGACGCAGTCGACCTCCTGGAAGAAGAAAGAGAAATGGCCATGATCCGATCGACCATCTATCAGCAAGACCTGCGTCGATTCCATGCCAGAAACATGAAGAGTCGAGCCTTCCAAGAAGGAGACTTAGTCCTCCGAGTGGATCAGCAGAAACCACACAAACTCGCTCCTACTTGGGAAGGCCCCTTCATAGTTACCAGAGTCCTCCACAATGGAGCATACCACCTCTACAATGTCGATCGCCAGATTGATGAGCCGCGAGCCTAGAATGCGGAGCTCCTCCGCCCCTTTTATACTTGAATTCTCACTCGGATGAGATGTAATAAGAAAAAACTCCTATAGTTTATTTATCAAAGACAGGAGCGTTATAATTTTCCCAGTGATTATTATTGTTTTTGTTTGCGTGAGAAATCCCCCAATGGGTGGCTTAGCTGTGAATCCGCTTCGCCTAAGTTTGTAAAAATAATTTCCTATCGAGTGGCGAGCCAGCCTCCCACTCAGGGGCTTAGCTGCGAATCCGTTTCGCCTAAGTATTTAAAAAATCCTACCGAGTGGAGAGCAACCCTCCCGCTCAGAGGCTTAGCTGCAGTCCAGTACTCGCCTAAGTTCTCTCACTTAGAGACTTAGCTGCAGTCCGGCACTCGCCTAAGTTTGAAAAAATCCTACCGAGTGGAGAGCAATCCTCCCACTTGGGGGCTTAGCTGCAGTCCAGTACTCGCCTAAGTTCTCTCACTTGAAGACTTAGCTGCAGTCAGGCACTCGCCTAAGTTTGAAAAAATCCTACCGAGTGGAGAGCAGTCCTCCCACTCGGGGGCTTAGCTGCAGTCCAGTACTCGCCTAAGTTCTCCCACTTGAGGACTTAGCTGTAGTCAGGCACTCGCCTAAGTTTGAAAAAATCCTACCGAGTGGAGAGCAGCCCTCCCACTCGGGGGCTTAGCTGCAGTCCAGTACTCGCCTAAGTTCTCTCACTTGAGGACTTAGCTGCAGTCAGGCACTCGTCTAAGTTTGAAAAAATCCTACCGAGTGGAGAGCAATCCTCCCATTCGGGGGCTTAGCTGTAGTCCAGTACTTGCCTAAGTTCTCTCACTTGAGGACTTAGCTGCAGTCAGGCACTTGCCTAAGTACAAAACACATCCCACTCTGCAGTAACGAGGTGCAGGTCGACTGCCACCTCCTCCTTGGGGAGCTTCGCCACAAATACAACATGCACTCCATCCTGCTCTGCAGTAACAAGGTGCACGTCGACGGCTACCTCCTGCTTGGGGAGCTTCGCCACAAATACAACATGCACTCCATCCTGCTCCGCAGTAACAAGGTCGATTGCCACCTCCTCCTTGGGGAGCTTCGCCACAAATATAACGAGCGCTCCATCGCCGATCCGCAAGGACGACGAGGTGCAGGTCGACTGCTACCTTCTCCTTCGGAGCTGCGCCACAAATACAAAAAAGTTGTCTCGAATGAAGAACTATTTCCACTCGACGGGGGATTCATAAAGATATTCAATGATAAACCAAGTTCAGATAAATCCTAAAGGTTCCGAACCACATATCAAAGTGCTCAGGCATTCATCCCGAAAGAGTTTAACGGTTACAAAAACCACTTGGCATTCCGAGGCAAATTTAAGGTGAGGCATAGAAGTTTGTTCACTCCGCAGGAGGAGGGCTGGCAGGCTCGACGAACTCATCCAGGTCGACGCCGTCGGCGATCCGAGTGGCTGCAACGACGAAAGTCTCCATAAAAGTTCGGAAGTCATGCTTCTGGGTGTTGGCGACCTTGATTGCTGCCAGTTTGTCTTGTCGCACCTCCTTGCAGTGGACATGAACCAAAGACAGAGCCACATTAGCACCACACCGAGCAGAAGACTTCTTCCACTCCTGCACTTGGTCAGGGATTTCGTTAAGACGAGTCATCAGGGACTCAAGATCATTTTGGAGCGCGGCCTCTGGCCAAAGTGCCGGGTCAATCCGTGACATGGCGACCTTCAGTCGAGCCAAGTAGTCCACGACACCATCGATGCGGGATTCCAGTCAGAGCAGATTCATGGCAGTTTCATCTTTCACGGGAGAATTGATTGGATCCAAACCAGGTTCGATCCGCCCACTCTCCTCCTCGAAGTTCTGGCAAAATTTTGCATCACGATCCAAGAATAATTCAATTTACATACGCCGAGTCAACACAAAAAAGGGGGGCGAGAGAAAATAGAACTCAGACCACAGTCGACTGCCAGCAGTCGACCATGGTCTCGGGGACTACACCCAGTGGGTGCACTTGACGTGCCCCCACCGGTTTTGATCCCACTCGACCAGACCGAGTGGAAGAGACAAACTACAAAGACTACAGTCGACTGCCAGCAGTCCACCGTAGTCTTGGGGACTACACCCAGTGGGTGCACTCAGCATGCCCCCACTAGTTCAAAAATTCAATGGACGCACCCAGTGGGTGTACAGATGCAAAAAATTTCAGAAAGAGTCTTCAGGTAGCATATCCTAACAGAACAAGCAGCGACTAACTAACCTGAACGTTGCTCTGGAGAGCCGAGCTGGCATCGTAGGCGGCCTGGCTGGCGTCCTGCACCGTCTTCATCTTCTCCATCATAATGCCCACCTGGCGTATGGCTTCCTCGGCAGCATTCACTTCATCCTCTGGGACGTGATGGGTCGCAAAAACCGAAGGCGGGTCGACGGGGGCCTGAGAGTCGACGAAGGAGGCAAGGCACTCGACAAGGGCACGACGAAGATAACAGAACCCCGATTGGCATCACCAGCGTCCTGAATGATTGGTTCCGCCCTCGGCGTCGATTGTAGCACCTCGCTTGTAGGAACTTGCCTGTTTCTCCTCATTAAAGGCCTCTCGGGCTCTTCATCATCATCATCAGGGAGGTCAATAACGTTAGGGGCTGTTCAAAGTCCAATCGACGAAATCACATCACCCAATGGTACACATTGCAGCTGAATCGACCAAAATAAAGATAGAATGGCTGAAATCATACCCAGAGTAGAAGTGACCGCATCCTCCATCACCTCGTCATCGTCCCTGTAAGCTGAGGTCCCGGACGTAGCAGCGCTGCCAGTTCCCAAGTCCATCCGGTTAAAACAAGAAAAACAAGCAGCACAGGGCATCGAGTGAAGATAAAAAGAGACACTCACGCAGAAGCGATGGGGATGTCAATCTTAATCTTCGGCAACGCCTTCCGAAGCTCCGGCTCTGCGACTTTGGGATGCTTTGATGCTTTCTCGGTCGGAGTTGGCGAAGAGGTCCGAGGACACTTTGAAGACTGACCAGCTTGAGCAACCGCCTTTTCACGGGTGCTCGACGGTTCTTGGTCAAGTTTGGACCGCCTCTCCCTGCGAGGAGGCGACTCGACTTCTTCTTCGTCACTCGGGTCGTCGCTTTCTTCGTCCCCTCCACCGTCAGACTCCCATTCGCCACTGTCGCCGCCGCTCGCCTCTCCCTCCAGGTCCTGCTCCTGTTCTCCATTGGGCATTGAATACATTTCAATAATGGCCTGAAAGAAAGTAGGGAGAACAAGGTCAGTCGACTCAGTATTGGCAGCCGCGCGAGTGCATTCAGATTACAAACAAAAGCTCAGAATCGAACCTTCTCTGGTATATGAGACTAGTCGAATGGAGGAACTCTCCTGGCTCCCCTGGGGTTGTCTTTGTTTCTGGTCATGCCCGATAGCCACTTCTCCAGTGTGTCGTCAGCGACCTCCTCCGGGTGAATCCGAGTGGAGTCTTCAAGACCCGAATACATCCACATCGGATGGTCTCGGGCTTGAAGAGGCTGGATGTGCCGCTGAAGGAAGACCTCCAGGAGATCCATGCCGGTGACCCTGTCACGGATAAGCTGGACTACTCACTCTACCAGCACCCTCACATGCGCCTTCTCCTCTAGGAGCACCTTCAAAGGAGAGGGTTTCCTCACTCTGTCCATGGTGAAAGGAGGGAGGCCAGTCGACTGGCCTGGCATCGACTGGTCTTTGCAATAAAACCAGGTCGACTGCCATCCGCGAACTGAGTCGGGAAGAATCATGGCCGGAAAGGAGCTTTTCCCTCTCATCTAAACACCAAGGCCCCCGCACATCTGAATCACTTGGGTTCTCTCGTCACTCGGATTAGCCTTTTTCACCGTCTGGGAGCGACAAGTGAAAATGTGCTTGAAAAGGCCCCAGTGAGGCCGACAACCCAGGAAATTCTCACACAAAGAAACAAAGGCGGTGAGATAAACGATCGTGTTGGGGGTGAAGTGGTGAAGTTGTGCCCCAAAGAAGTTCAGAAACCCCCGAAAGAAAGGGTGAGGAGGCAAGGAAAATCCACGGTTGACGTGGGTGGCAAGGAGGACGCACTCACCCTCCTGAGATTGCGGCTCAGACTCCTTCCCCGGAAGCCGCGCCGATTCGTAGGGGATCAGCCCTCCTTCGGCCAGGTCGTCGAGGTATTCTTGCGTGATCATTGAGCGGATCCAGTAGCCCTGGATCCAGACCTTTGGCAGGCCGGTTCGCGAGGAGGATCCGCCCCGACTGGTCGCCTTCCCCTTCGACCTCGCCGTCGCCTTCTTTGCCCTCTCTAGAGCCGCCATCTTCTCCTTCCCCATCATCGCCGACGAGACGCGTACGGAGCGGTGGCGCGGGGGCGAGAGCGAGCGCGGCGAGGGAGCGAGAAGAGAAGAAGAGATAATGGGGACGCACTGTTTAAGAGACTCCGGTCCTAGGCCTTATATGAGGCCTCTTCCGAGTGGCTGACTAGTAGGCCCGGGCGGCCCTGTCGAATCCCATAACAATCGCGCACGCGATATGTGGCGAAAAAGGTGGCGCGGGGATCGAGGCGGCTCTGCCCTATCCTATCCGATTACTGCGGCCTCCCCCGTCCTGCGCGCTTCCCAAAATTCGGATCCCACGACATCTGCGGGCAGCAGAACAACTTGTCAGACCAAAGATCTCCTCCGCACCGTCACTCGGAGCCTTTCAAGTAAAGAAACTCACTCGACAAAAACCTAAGAATGGATCAAGGCGACTGGAAAGGAAGTCGCTGCCATCGCTCAGGTTCATTGATCCGAAACAAGAAATGCTCACGGCATGAAAAATGAGTCGGAGCAGTGCTCAATCCCTTTCCCACTCAAACCTCGATCCATTCAGGGGCTAATGATGAAGCTATGTACCTAGGGTAGGGTCATGGACCTGTCCAAACTGACCTACCCAAGGACATCTCCAGAAGAAATCATCTTTCAATCGACTTGGAGGTGTTCCACTCGACAGACTCGAAGATACTCAACCAAGAAGCAACCACTCGACCAAGACCAAGCCACTCGACAGTCAGGAGACCTAAAGGCACTCCACATGCTAACGGCCGGTTATTAAGTAGCTTTTATGGTCATCATAGCACTTTATTACTAGCGTTACCAGTAACGCCCTGCCTTAATGTACATTGAACCCTTTGTAACGTGGGCTAGCCGGGGTCCTGGCGCACTCTATATAAGCCACCCCCTCCTCCGAGACAAGGGTTCGCACCCCTGTAATTCATACATGCATAATTCAGTCGACCGCCTCCGGGCTCCGAGACGTAGGGCTATTACTTCCTCCGAGAAGGGCCTGAACTCGTAAACCTTGCGTGCTTACAACTTCTCCATAGCTAAGATCTTGCCTCTCCATACTTACCCCCCTACACTACTGTCAGACTTAGAACCACGACAGCGACCACCGGTTGTATCTGGCACTTGGAAGCGTGTGTTTTATTAAGTATCCGGTTCTAGTTGTCATAAGGTCAAGGTACAACTCCAAGTCGTCCTGTTACCGAAGATCACGACTATTCGAATAGATTAACTTCCCTACAAGGGTGCACCACATAACCCAACACGCTCGATCCCATTTGGCCGGACACACTTTTCTGGGTCATGCCCGGCCTCAGTAGATCAACACGTCGCAGCCCTACCTAGGCACAACAGAGAGGTCAGCACGCCGGTCTAAATCCTATGGCGCAGGGGTCTGGGCCCATTGCCCTTTGTACACCTGCACATTGTGAATGCGGCCAGAAGCAGACCTAGCCTAGCAGGCGTTCCAGTCCAATCCGGCGCGCGCCGCTCAGTCGCTGATGTCATGAAGGCTTCAGCTGATACCACGACGTCGAGTGCCCATAACTGTCCCCGCGTAGATGGTTAGTGCGTATAGGCCAGTAGCCAGACTCAGATCAAATACCATGATCTCGTTAAGCGTGTTAAGTATCCGCGTACGCCGACCAGGGCCAGGCCCGCATCTCTCCTAGGTGGTCTCAACCTGCCCTGTCGCTCCGCCTCAAAGTAACAGTCGAGGGCCATCAGGAACCCAGGCCCACCTCTACCGGGATGGAGCCACCTGCCCCTTTAGCCCCCATCTCCGAACAGTATCATAAGTAATGTAACAGTGTAAGTATATAGTATATGCCCATGATCACCTCCCGAAGTGATCACGACCCAGTAGTATAGCATGGCAGACGGACAAGAGTGTAGGGCCACTGATGATAATCTAGCATCCTATACTAAGCATTTAGGATTGCGGGTAAGGTATCAACAGTTGTAGCAACAATGACAGGCTATGCATCAGAATATGATTAACGAAAAGCAGTAACATGCTACACTACTCTAATGCAAGCAGTATAGAGGAGAGTAGGCGATATCTAGTGATCAAGGGGGGGCTTGCCTGGTTGCTCTGGCAAGAGAGAGGGGTCGTCAACACCGTAGTCGTACTGGGTAGCAGCGGCGTCGGTCTCGTAGTCTATCAGAGAGAAGAGGGGGAAGAAACAATCAATATAATGCAAATAGATGCATAATGATGCATGACAAGACAAGTAGCGGTGCTAGGGGTGCCCTAACACGGTATGAGGTGGTACCGGTGAAGGGGGGAAACATCCGGGAAAATATCCCCGGTGTTTCACGTTTTCGGACAAACGAATCAGAGGGGGAAAGTTGCGTGTTCGCTATGCTAGGGATGCATGGCGGACAAACGGGCTGCGTATCCGGATTCGTCTCGTCGTTCTGAGCAACTTTCATCTAAAAAGTATTTTCATTTGAGCTACAGTTTAATTTATATTAATTTGTAAAGTTTTAAATTAGTTTCTAATTTATTAATTATTAATTAAATTAACATTATCCAGAATAGTGATTGCTGACATCAGGATGACATCAGCAGTCAACGTTGATCGTTGACCTGGTCAACCTGACAGGTGGGTCCCACCTGTCAGGGACTGTTTAGCTAATTAACAATAGCTAGTTAGGTTAATTAGTTATCAGGTTAATTAACCTTAATTAGTTTATTTAAATAGAATTAATTAAGTTAATTATTTAGTTGATTAATTGATTAAATACTATTTTTTATTTTTTAATTCTGTTTTTTATATATCTTTTTTTAAACGTTTGGGAGGGTGGGACCCCCTAGTCAGTGGCCCATAGGGCTAAATGGGCGATTCAGGCACAGGGGCGCTGCGGGCGTCAGCCCGTTTGGGCGCCTGCCCGAGCCAAAGCAGGCGCTGGGGCGCCGGGGGCTGCGGCGAGGTGCGCTGGGCTGGGGTCGCGGGAGGTAGCGGCGGAAGTGGCCGGCACGGCGGTTCGCTGAAAGTGCAACTATCCCTAGGTGGTTTTGGTAATTCATAACGACATATAGCTCATTGAGCTAATGCTATTCCAAGATGACTATTTCAGGAAAGCTCAATGATTGGCATGGCATGGATGTGAAAGTGGAACCCTCAAAATGCTAAGGACAAAGGATTGGCTCAAGATCAAAAGCTCAAGACTCTTCATTTTATATTTTAGTGATCCAAGATCACATTGAGTCTTTAGGAAAAGCCAATACTATCAAGGAGGGATGAGGTGTTGCTTAATGAGCCTCTTGCTTCATGTGCTTAGTGATATGCTCCAAAACCCTCAACTACTTTCCCATATCCACATATGACCTAAACCCTAAGCCAAACTCGGTCCTACCGATTCTTTCTATCCGGTGCCACCAAGTTTTACTTGTCATAAGCCACTACCAAACCCTAGCAATTCGGTTCTACCGATAGGGATCTCGGTCTCACCGAGATGGGATTGCAAACTCTCTGTTTCCCTTTCGTAACTTTTCGGTCTCACCGAAAGAGCGAGATTGCAGTGTAAACTCTTTGTTTCCTTTTTGTAACTTTTTGGTCTCACCGAAAGAGCAAATCGGTCCCACCGAGTTTACCTGACCAACTCTCTGGTTAGCTTATTACCAAACTCGGTCTCACCGAGTTTGTGTAATCGGTTTCACCGAGATTACGTTATGCCCAAACCCTAACCATATCGGTCCTACCGAGTTGCATGTCAGTCCCACCAAAAATCTCTAACGGTCACTAAGTTTACCTTTTCGGTCCGACCGAGTTTGTTGATTCGGTCCCATTGAGATTGGAAAACTGTGTGTAACGGTTGGATTTTATGTGGAGGCTATATATACCCCTCCACCTCCTCTTCATTCGTGGAGAGAGCCATCAGAACACATACACAATTCCAACTCATATGTTCTAAGAGAGAACCACCTACTCATGTGTTGAGACCAAGATATTCCATTCCTACCATATGAATCTTGATCTCTAGCTTTCCCCAAGTTGCTTTCCACCAGATCCAAATCCTATGAGAGAGAGTTGAGTGTTTGGGAGACTATCATTTGAAGCACAAGAGCAAGGAGTTCATTACCTACACACCATTTGTTACTTCTTGGACAGTGGTGTCTCCTAGATTGGCTAGGTGTCACTTGGGAGCCTCCGACAAGATTGTGGAGTTGAACCAAGGAGTTTGTAAGGGCAAGGAGATTGCCTACTTCGTGAAGATCTACCGCTAGTGAGGCAAGTCCTTCGTGGGCGATGGCCATGGTGGGATAGACAAGGTTGCTTCTTCGTGGACCCTTCGTGGGTGGTTGCTTCTTCGTGGACCCTTCGTGGGTGGAGCCCTCCATGGACTCGCGCAACCATTACCCTTCGTGGGTGCAGCCCTCCGTGGACTCGCGCAACCGTTACCCTTCGTGGGTTGAAGTCTCCATCAACGTGGATGTAGGATAGCACCACCTATCCGAACCACGGGAAAAACATCCGTGTCTCCAATTGCGTTTGAATTCTCCAAACCCTTCCCTTTACATTCTTGCAAGTTGCATGCTTTACTTTCCGCTGCCAATATACTCTTTGCATGCTTTCTTGAATTGTATGATGATTGCTTGACTTGTCCTACAATAGCTAAAATCTGCCAAGAACTAAAATTGGGAAAAGGTTAAGTTTTTATTTGGTCAAGTAGTCTAATCACCCCCCTCAAGACATACTTTCGATCCTACAAGTGGTATCAGAGCCTTGATCTCCATTTGCTTTGATCTCCATAGCTTTTGGTGGTCATAGCCTTGGTTTCACAACCTAGGAGAGTATGGCGTCTAGCGAGGGAAATTATCACCGTAGAGGTCCTTACTTTGATGGTACTAATTTTTCTAGTTGGAAGCATAAAATGAAAATGCATATTCTTGGACATAACCCCGCCGTTTGGGCTATTGTGTGTGTTGGTTTGCAAGGTGACTTCTTTGATGGGAAAGAACCAAACCGTGAAGCTACCGCGGATGAGTTGAAGATGTTGCAATACAATGCTCAAGCTTTCTCTTCAACGGATTGTGCCCTGAAGAATTCAACAAAATCAGCCGTCTTGAGAATGCAAAGGAAATTTGGGACACTTTGATTGATATGCACGAAGGTACCGACTCCGTCAAGGAATCCAAGTTGGATGTGCTTCAAAGTCAACTTGACAAGTTCAAAATGAAGGATGGTGAAGGTGTCGCTGAAATGTACTCTAGGCTTGCTCTCATCACAAATGAGATTGCCGGCTTAGGAAGTGAAGAGATGACCGATAGATTCATCATCAAGAAGATTCTAAGAGCCTTGGATGGAAAATATGATACCGTGTGCACATTGATCCAAATGATGCCCAATTACAAAGATCTCAAGCCAACGGAGGTGATTGGAAGAATTGTTGCTCATGAGATGTCACTTAAGGATAAAGAGGAACTTCACAACAAATCAAGTGGTGCCTACAAAGCCTCATGTGAAGCCCCTACATCATCAAGTGAGAAACAAAACTTCAATGAAGAATTGAGCTTAATGGTGAAGAACTTCAACAAGTTCTACAAGAGTAGAAGCAAAGATAGAAGCTTCAAGTAAAGGTCCTACAATGACAAAAGATCTTCTAGTCGAGAGCGAAGCTGCTACAGTTGTGGAAGACCCGGACACTATTCCAATGAGTGTACGGCTCCCTACAAGAGAAGATAAGATTCTCCAAAAAGAAGAAGCAAAGAATCACCACCAAGAGAGAGAAGGAGTAGAGATGATCGTTATGAACAAAGATACTCACGGAGAAGCAAGGATTCGGAAAGGAAGGAAAAATCATCAAGGAGCTACACAAAACGAAGACATCAAGCTCATGTTGGTGAATGGGTATCCGGCTCCGACTCCGACAGCCACTCCGAGAAAAGTTATCACTCCGACTCCGAAGATACTCAAGATGAAGGTGTTGCCGGTCTAGCACTTGTGTCAACCAACTCCTACGACATATTTGACTCACCAAATGAAGGAATTGGAAGATGCTCCATGGCCAAAGGTCCTAAGGTAACACACCCCGAGTATGTTGATTTCAATAGTGATGAAGATGACTTGTTAGGTGATGATTTGCTTGTTGACAACTCTAGTGATGAATACTATGATGAAACGTCAATTAATCATGCTAATCAAGATAAAACAAATGACAATGATAAGGAGAAGATTGAGGCTCTAACTAAAGAACTAAACACTCTTAAGTTAGCTCATGAAACTATCTTCGAAGATCATCGAGAACTTTTAAGAGCTCATGAGAAATTACGCTTTGAAAAGCTCAATCTTGAGCAAGAGCATGAGTTCTTAAAAGCAATCAATGATGATCTTCGCAAGAAAAGTTCTTCTTACATTGCCAAGCGTTTACTCTTATCCACTTACATGCCTCAAGTCAAGTCTAGTAACAAGAACAAGAAAGATTCTTCCTCTAGCAGTAACAATGATCATGCTAAATCCAATATTGTTGCTTCTAGTAGTTCTCTTGATTCCACTAATGATTCTCTTAGCCAAGTTACACTTGAGCAAGAAAATATCTTATTGAAGGGAATTATAGAGAAAGGAGTGTACAAAAGCCTTGCCGGGAGTAAGCAATTCGAGGAAATTGTGCGCAAGCAAGGAATGCACCGGAAGAATCAAGGTGTTGGTTTTGAACGAAAGTTCAATGCCAATGGAGTTGAGTGGGAAGAAGATCAATACCCCAAGACAAAGTTTGTTCCTCAACAAGAGAAGTATGATACTTCTTTCAAGGGGACACAAGCTCAAGATGATCTTCCACCACAAGACTACAAGCAAAAAGGCAAGGACAAGCTTCAAGAGGAAATTGATGCATTTGAAGAAGCTCCTAAGACCTTAGTCAAGTGGATTCTCAAGACTACTTCAAGTTCCACTTCATCAAGTACGACTACAACTCCAAGGATTCCCATCAAGATGGTGTGGATCCAAAAGAAGAAGAACTAGAGAGTTCTTGAGGGTGACTCCGCCAACATACTTCACTCTTATCATTTTGGCAAGAACAAGTGCAATCAACTTCCACATCTTGCACTAGTTCAAGGAGTCACAAACCCTCTTGTTGGTAAGACAAGGGACAAGGTAACCTAAAAGTTTTCATGGACATCATCTTGTGTGTGCATCACTCTATGTCTATGGATATCCTTGTTTGTTCCTTGTGGGACTAACCCATGTAGGTATTGAAAGTGCAATTCACTCAAATGGATAGCTCCAAGTGATCTACATCAACATTGAGCATCCACATCTTCAACATCTACATGAAGTCATCATCGACAAAACCCGAGGTTAGTTCATCCCTCTAAGGGGGGGATATCACATCTAGGGGGAGCTTTACTCTAACACTTGAGCTAAAACAACTCTAAAGATGTGAACACAACAATGCTTTATGTAAAAGTGGTAACCCCACTTGAGCTTAAACGATGAGCATGACCTATGATCAAGTGTTCTCACTTGACTCCTAAGTCAATATACTCATATATAGATGACCTTGTCATCACAAATTGCTTGATAGATGCTAGAATTGGTTGTGCATGCCTTGTCACATATTTCATTTGCCATCTTATTGTGTGAGCATGCTGGTTGCATATTTTACTCATTCGAGGACATCCACTTGTTGTTTTGATTATTTGGTTTTATTTCCTTTTGCCAAGTGGATGGACAAGAATGCCCAAGAACCTCCTCTAGCTATCTATGCTTTTCTCGTCTCAAACTCAATTCATGCTACATCACAAAATTTTATCAAGTCAGATTCGAACCACTCTGTGTGAGGAGCGCTCGGAGTCCCCAATTCGTCATAGACTTAAACTTCCAAAACCTCTTTATGATTCTCGGTCTGACCAATACCCTACTTTCGGTCCTACCGAGATCATTAAGTTGATCTAGATTTTCGATCTCGGTGCAACCGATTTGAACCATTCGGTCACACCGAGTTGCAACAACTGTATACAGTTTTGCATCTCGGTGCCACTGAGTTGTTCCACTCGGTCACACCGACAGGGTCGGGCTATATATAGTCACGGGCAAAAATTTGGAAATTTCTATGAACCCCTTCGCCCGCGCGATAGCTCGCTCTGCCAACGTGGTCTCCGGATCGTCTCCTCGCCGCCAGCCGCCTCCAGTCGCTGGTCTCCATCGCCGTCAACGGAATTCAACCCTGCCGTTGCCGCCGTAGCGAGTCTCCGCCGAACTAGGGTATGGACTCGATCACAGTGCTATTCCCCGTCCGATTCCTAGCACATTGTGTTCTTAATGATTCTTGCCACGATTGAAACACTCCTATCCAGTCAATGCGTTCATAGATTAGTTTTGATTCTAAAATTTTAGGGTTAGGTTTCTGCCAAAACCATCTCGGACCCACCGAGTTGAAAAACTCGGTCCCACCGATTTGGCTCATGCCATTGCACAAGTGAGACTCGGTCTGACCGAGAATTACTTATCGGTGTGACCGATTTTGGAACTTTGTGAAACCCTAGCAGTCTCGGTGCCACCGAACTGTGACTCGGTCTGACCGAGTTCACTAGTTTAGGTTCCAAAACTGCTTCGGTATCACCGAGTTTAAAAATCGGTAGATCCGAGATGATTTCAGTGGGAAACTAAAACTAAGATTTTGAATCATTCTTTTGCAAAAATCTCTGTATTTTGTGATGCTCATCCACTCTACCTCATCTATAAACTATTCACAGGGTCAGCAGTCAGCTTGTTCATTATGTCAGACCAAAGTGATAGCCAGAACATGTCAGAACAGCCAGTGCAGATGAGTGAGGGCACTAGTCCCTCAAGTTCTTCAGATGAAGGCAGCAGGAGCACCCCTAGCAATCTGCCAAAAGCTGCCACAAGACAAAGGAAGAAGAGAACCTTAGAATCAGAGGATGAGGACTATGTGGCAGAAGAGGAAGCAACTTCAAAGAGAGTAGTGCTCGAGAAGGAACATGGCTCAGCTCAAGGCACAAAGCCAGGATTGAAAATCAAAAGGCCAGCAGGTAGGCAGCCTATGCCAAAGGCCAGAGCCTCAACTCAGATTCCTGAAAAGCCTGCAACCATAGAGCCAGTTGCTGTTGAAGGAAAGAAAAGGAAGGAAAGGATCAAGAAGACCATAGCCAGAGTGCTTGGAAAGGCTTCCATCATGGAAGAAGAGGAAGAAGAAGAGGTTGCTGCACCAGCACCTAAGGCACCCAAGCTAATGGGTGATGCTATCAAATCAGGGGCTACCACATCTAAGCCCAAAGAAGCACCCAAAGCTGCCTCCAAGCCCAAGTCTGCACCAAAGAGAAATACAAGGAGGATACCTGCAACTGAGAAGAACAAGGCCCCAGTGCCTGAGACTGTTGTTGAAGAAGAAGATGATGAAGAGCATGTTCTGAGAAAGCTCAAGCCCAAGATTCCAGACCACAATGATGCTCATCCTGTGACTGAGAACATGAAGCTCAGAAGAGACTCAAGGTTGAGAAAATGGAGAGAGACGGATCCATATGCTTCAAGGAGAAGAACTGCCGTTGACTACAGGTTCCACACTAAGGAACAGCAGGACTTCTATAAGACAGTTTTGCTTGATAAGAAGCCCATTGTTTGTGACATGAGATGGGTCGACTGGACCTACATGAAGGAAAATGAGGAACACTATCCTGGAGTGCAAGACAGCTTTAGTGCTTGTGGAGTTGCAGACTTTGTTGGGCAGAAGCTCACAAAGTGGAACGAGGAGCTCATTATGCAATTCTACTCTACAACACACTTCTACCCAGATGGAAGGATAACATGGATGTCTGAAGGTACAAGGTACCAATCAACTGTTGAGGAATGGGCAAAGTTGATCAATGCCCCAGAGGAAAATGAAGATGACTTGGATGTCTATGCCAAGAAAAAGATGGATCATAACTCAATGGCAAATATGTACAAGGAGATTCCAGTAGATGATCTTGACACTCACCAGCTTGGGTCCATAAAACACTTGTTGTCAGGACTGCCTACGATCAACTGGATCCTTAGGCACACACTCTTGCCCAAGTCTGGAGATCACAGAATGATCAGAGGTCACTCCATTAACTTGCTACATATATTTGATGTGCCTCAGAAATTCACGGTCATGAGCCTCATAGTAGAAACTATCAAGAGGACTGCAGCAGATCAGAAGAGGAGCTGTGGTTATGCCCCTCAGATTCAGGAGTTAATCAACTCAAAAATGGGCACAGGCACATACTTGTTGGACAAGGAACACTTGCCTATTCATCCAGATTTCGAGGACAATCAAGTGGTGATAAATGAGAATGAACCATCATCAGCTCAAGCTCAAGCAAAGAAGGAGAAGGCAAAGAAGGAGAAAGCTGCCAAGATGCCAACTCAAGAGGAGGCATCTGAGTATTTCTTGAAAACCAAGCAAGAGCAGCTTAGTTACTTGATTGCATCCACA
Source organism: Triticum aestivum (assembly GCF_018294505.1). Lineage (NCBI taxonomy): Eukaryota > Viridiplantae > Streptophyta > Magnoliopsida > Poales > Poaceae > Triticum > Triticum aestivum. Next base: position 427,133,033 of record NC_057806.1, on the reverse strand, counting down.
CTGAGGATTGAGAAAGGACTAGCCACCCTCACTCAGAATCAGCAGAGCTTAGAGAGGATCATAGAACAAAAGTTCTATGACATGGATGTCAAAGTAACAGAGATTCAGTCTGTAGTGGAGCAACTTCAAGATGACATGCAGGAGAGGAAAGGGAAGACTACAACTGATGCATTTGCCAGAGTGCCCAGAGCTCAGAGATCATCTGCAGTGCCAGTTGCTGACACCAGAGCCCGCACTTCTGCACCAGCTACAGCTTCAGTTCCACCAGCTCCAGCATCTACTTCAGCTTCAGCTCCAACCATGTCTACAGAAGCCTTCGTCCTTGAAGTGCTCCGGACTCCACCTCCACCTGAAGATCAAGCCTGAGTGTCGACTTAGCACTATGCATTTTCTAGGAACTTTTTGGTAACTTGTTGCCAAAGGGAGAGAAAATGTATAGATCATAGGCTTCGAGAGAGAGTGTTGCTTTTATTCTCTCTTGTTTTATTTGGTGGTTTTTCGAACTTTGTTTGCTTTTGTGTGAGATACTATGTCATTGCTCGTGAGACATTGATGATCATGTGTTTGATCATAAGCTACACTTAATGTTTGCTTAATATTATCATCTTATCTATCTTATGTGATCATTCACTATTCTTGGTGATGAGTGCATGTATTTCATTCTTATCATTTTAAGCGCTCCACCAAGATGTATGTGACATGGAAGAGTAACCCATGACTCTAACTCTTTGTGCATTTGCAGTCCAAAGCAAATTTTAAATATGCACAAATTTAGGGGGAGCTCTTACTTGTCACATACTTCTCAAAACGACGATATATTTCATGCTTATTATCATTTGTCGAAGCTTTGATCTATATGTTGTCGTCAATTACCAAAAAGGGGGAGATTGAAAGTGCAACTATCCCTAGGTGGTTTTGGTAATTCACAACAACATATAGCTCATTGAGCTAATGCTATTCCAAGATGACTATTTCAGGAAAGCTCAATGATTGGCATGGCATGGATGTGAAAGTGGAACCCTCAAAATGCTAAGGGCAAAGGATTGGCTCAAGCTCAAAAGCTCAAGACTCTTCATTTTATATTTTAGTGATCCAAGATCACATTGAGTCTTTAGGAAAAGCCAATACTATCAAGGAGGGATGAGGTGTTGCTTAATGAGCCTCTTGCTTCATGTGCTTAGTGATATGCTCCAAAACCCTCAACTACTTGCCCATATCCACATATGACCTAAACTCTAAGCCAAACTCGGTCCTACCGATTCTTTCTATCCAGCGCCACCGAGTTTCACTTGTCATAAGCCACTGCCAAACCCTAGCAATTCGGTTCTACCGATAGGGATCTCGGTCTCACCGAGATGGGATTGCAAACTCTCTGTTTCCCTTTCGTAACTTTTCGGTCTCACCGAAAGAGCGAATTGTTCCCACCGAGATTGCAGTGTAAACTCTTTGTTTCCTTTTTGTAACTTTTCGGTCTCACCAAAAGAGCAAATCGGTCCCACCGAGTTTACCTGACCAACTCTCTGGTTAGCTTATTACCAAACTCGGTCTCACCGAGTTTGTGTAATCGGTCTCACCGAGATTACGTTATGCCCAAACCCTAATCATATCGGTCCTACCGAGTTGCATGTCAGTCCCACCAAAAATCTCTAACGGTCACTAGGTTTACCTTTTCGATCCGACCGAGTTTGTTGATTCGGTCCCACCGAGATTGGAAAACTGTGTGTAACGGTTGGATTTTGTGTGGAGGCTATATATACCCCTCCACCTCCTCTTCATTCGTGGAGAGAGCCATCAGAACACATACACAATTCCAACTCATATGTTCTGAGAGAGAACCACCTACTCATGTGTTGAGACCAAGATATTCCATTCCTACCATATGAATCTTGATCTCTAGCTTTCCCCAAGTTGCTTTCCACTCAAACCTTCTTTCCACCAGATCCAAATCCTATGAGAGAGAGTTGAGCATTGGGGAGACTATCATTTGAAGCACAAGAGCAAGGAGTTCATTACCTACACACCATATGTTACTTCTTGGAGAGTGGTGTCTCCTAGATTGGCTAGGTGTCACTTGGGAGCCTCCGACAAGATTGTGGAGTTGAACCAAGGAGTTTGTAAGGGCAAGGAGATCGCCTACTTCGTGAAGATCTACCGCTAGTGAGGCAAGTCCTTCGTGGGCGATGGCCATGGTGGGATAGACAAGCTTGCTTCTTTGTGGACCCTTCGTGGGTGGAGCCCTCCGTGGACTCGCGCAACCATTACCCTTCGTGGGTGGAGCCCTCCGTGGACTCGCGCAACCGTTACCCTTCGTGGGTTGAAGTCTCCATCAACGTGGATGTAGGATAGCACCACCTATCCGAACCACGGGAAAAACATCCGTGTCTCCAATTGTGTTTGAATTCTCCAAACCCTTCCCTTTACATTCTTGCAAGTTGCATGCTTTACTTTCCGCTGCCAATATACTCTTTGCATGCTTGCTTGAATTGTGTGATGATTGCTTGACTTGTCCTACAATAGCTAAAATCTGCCAAGAACTAAAATTGGGAAAAGGTTAAGTTTTTATTTGGTCAAGTAGTCTAATCACCCCCCTCTAGACATACTTTCGATCCTACAAGTGGTATCAGAGCCTTGGTCTCCATTTGCTTTGATCTCCATAGATTTTGGTGGTCATAGCCTTGGTTTCACAACCTAGGAGAGTATGGCGTCTAGCAAGGGAAATTATCACCGTAGAGGTCCTTACTTTGATGGTACTAATTTTGCTAGTTGGAAGCATAAAATGAAAATGCATATTCTTGGACATAACCCCGCCGTTTGGGCTATTGTGTGTGTTGGTTTGCAAGGTGACTTCTTTGATGGGAAAGAACCAAACCGTGAAGCTATCGCGGATGAGTTGAAGATGTTGCAATACAATGCTCAAGCTTGTGATATTCTCTTCAATGGATTGTGCCCTGAAGAATTCAACAAAATCAGCCGTCTTGAGAATGCAAAGGAAATTTGGGACACTTTGATTGATATGCACGAAGGTACCGACTCCGTCAAGGAATCCAAGTTGGATGTGCTTCAAAGTCAACTTGACAAGTTCAAAATGAAGGATGGTGAAGGTGTCGCTGAAATGTACTCTAGGCTTGCTCTCATCACAAATGAGATTGCCGGCTTAGGAAGTGAAGAGATGACCGATAGATTCATCATCAAGAAGATTCTAAGAGCCTTGGATGGAAAATATGATACCGTGTGCACATTGATCCAAATGATGCCCAATTACAAAGATCTCAAGCCAACGGAGGTGATTGGAAGAATTGTTGCTCATGAGATGTCACTTAAGGATAAAGATGAACTTCACAACAAATCAAGTGGTGCCTACAAAGCCTCATGTGAAGCCCCTACATCATCAAGTGAGAAACAAAACTTCAATGAAGAATTGAGCTTAATGGTGAAGAACTTCAACAAGTTCTACAAGAGTAGAAGCAAAGATAGAAGCTTCAAGTCAAGGTCCTACAATGACAAAAGATCTTCTAGTCGAGAGCGAAACTGCTACAGTTGTGGAAGACCCGGACACTATTCCAATGAGTGTACGGCTCCCTACAAGAGAAGAGAAGATTCTCCAAAAAGAAGAAGCAAAGAATCACCACCAAGAGAGAGAAGGAGTAGAGATGATCGTTATGAACGAAGATACTCACGGAGAAGCAAGGATTCGGAAAGGAAGGAAAAATCATCAAGGATCTACACAAAACGAAGACATCAAGCTCATGTTGGTGAATGGGTATCCGGCTCCGACTCCGACAGCCACTCCAAGAAAAGTTATCACTCCGACTCCGAAGATACTCAAGATGAAGGTGTTGCCGGTCTAGCACTTGTGTCAACCAACTCCTACGACATATTTGACTCACCAAATGAAGGAATTGGAAGATGCTTCATGGCCAAAGGTCCTAAGGTAACACACCCCGAGTATGTTGATTTCAATAGTGATGAAGATGACTTGTTAGGTGATGATTTTCTTGTTGACAACTCTAGTGATGAATACTATGATGAAACGTCAATTAATCATGCTAATCAAGATAAAACGAATGACAATGATAAGGAGAAGATTGAGGGTCTAACTAAAGAACTAAACACTCTTAAGTTAGCTCATGAAACTATCTTCGAAGATCATCGAGAACTTTTAAGAGCTCATGAGAAATTACGCTTTGAAAAGCTCAATCTTGAGCAAGAGCATGAGTTCTTAAAAGCAATCAATGATGATCTTCGCAAGAAAAGTTCTTCTTACATTGCCAAGCGTTTACTCTTATCCACTTACATGCCTCAAGTCAAGTCTAGTAACAAGAACAAGAAAGATTCTTCCTCTAGCAGTAACAATGATCATGCTAAATCCAATATTGTTGCTTCTAGTAGTTCTCTTGATTCCACTAATGATTCTCTTAGCCAAGTTACACTTGAGCAAGAAAATAGCTTACTGAAGGGAATTATAGAGAAAGGAATGTACAAAAGCCTTGCCGGGAGTAAGCAATTCGAGGAAATTGTGCGCAAGCAAGGAATGCACCGGAAGAATCAAGGTGTTGGTTTTGAACGAAAGTTCAATGCCAATGGAGTTGAGTGGGAAGAAGATCAATACCCCAAGACAAAGTTTGTTCCTCAACAAGAGAAGTATGATACTTCTTTCAAGGGGACACAAGCTCAAGATGATCTTCCACCACAAGACTACAAGCAAAAAGGCAAGGACAAGCTTCAAGAGGAAATTGATGCATTTGAAGAAGCTCCTAAGACCTTAGTCAAGTGGATTCTCAAGACTACTTCAAGTTCCACTTCATCAAGTACGACTACAACTCCAAGGATTCCCATCAAGATGGTGTGGATCCAAAAGAAGAAGAACTAGAGAGTTCTTGAGGGTGACTCCGCCAACATACTTCACTCTTATCATTTTGGCAAGAACAAGTGCAATCAACTTCCACATCTTGCACTAGTTCAAGGAGTCACAAACCCTCTTGTTGGTAAGACAAGGGACAAGGTAACCTAAAAGTTTTCATGGACATCATCTTGTGTGTGCATCACTCTATGTCTATGGATATCCTTGTTTGTTCCTTGTGGGACTAACCCATGTAGGTATTGAAAGTGCAATTCACTCAAATGGATAGCTCCAAGTGATCTACATCAACATTGAGCATCCACATCTTCAACATCTACATGAAGTCATCATCGACAAAACCCGAGGTTAGTTCGTCCCTCTAAGGGGGGATATCACATCTAGGGGGAGCTTTACTCTAAGACTTGAGCTAAAGCAACTCTAAAGATGTGAACACAACAATGCTTTATGTAAAAGTGGTAACCCCACTTGAGCTTAAACGATGAGTATGACCTATGATCAAGTGTTCTCACTTGACTCCTAAGTCAATATACTCATATATAGATGACCTTGTCATCGCAAATTGCTTGATAGATGCTAGAATTGGTTGTGCATGCCTTGTCACATATTTCATTTGCCATCTTATTGTGTGAGCATGCTGGTTGCATATTTTACTCATTCGAGGACATCCACTTGTTGTTTTGATTGTTTGGTTTTATTTCCTTTTGCCAAGTGGATGCACAAGAATGCCTAAGAACCTCCTCTAGCTATCTATGCTTTTCTCGTCTCAAACTCTATTCATGCTACATCACAAAATTTGATCAAGTCAGATTCGAACCACTCTGTGTGAGGAGCGCTCGGAGTCCCCGATTCGTCATAGACTTAAACTTCCAAAACCTCTTTATGATTCTCGGTCTGACCGATACCCTACTTTCGGTCCTACCGAGATCATTAAGTTGATCTAGGTTTTCGATCTCGGTGCAACCGATTTGAACCATTCGGTCACACCGAGTTGCAACAACTGTATACAGTTTTGCATCTCGGTGCCACCGAGTTGTTCCACTCGGTCACACCGACAGGGTCGGGCTATATATAGTCACGGGCAAAAATTTGGAAATTTCTATGAACCCCTTCGCCCGCGCGATAGCTCACTCTGCCAACGTGGTCTCCGGATCGTCTCCTCGCCGCCAGCCGCCTCCAGTCGCTGGTCTCCATCGCCGTCAACGGAATTCAACCCTGCTGTTGCCGCCGTAGCGAGTCTCCGCCGAACTAGGGTATGGACTCGATCACAGTGCTATTCCCCGTCCGATTCCTAGCACATTGTGTTCTTAATGATTCTTGCCACGATTGAAACACTCCTATCCAGTCAATGCGTTCGTAGATTAGTTTTGATTCGAAAATTTTAGGGTTAGATTTCTGCCAAAACCATCTCGGACCCACCGAGTTGAAAAACTCGGTCCCACCGATTTGGCTCATGCCATTGCACAAGTGAGACTCGGTCTGACCGAGAATTACTTATCGGTGTGACCGATTTTGGAACTTTGTGAAACCCTAGCAGTCTCGGTGCCACCGAACTGTGACTCGGTCTGACCGAGTTCACTAGTTTAGGTTCCAAAACTGCTCCGGTATCACCGAGTTTAAAAATCGGTAGATCCGAGATGATTTCAGTGGGAAACTAAAACTAAGATTTTGAATCATTCTTTTGCAAAAATCTCTGTATTTTGTGATGCTCATCCACTCTACCTCATCTATAAACTATTCACAGGGTCAGCAGTCAGCTTGTTCATTATGTCAGACCAAAGTGATAGCCAGAACATGTCAGAACAGCCAGTGCAGATGAGTGAGGGCACTAGTCCCTCAAGTTCTTCAGATGAAGGCAGCAGGAGCACCCCTAGCAATCTGCCAAAAGCTGCCACAAGACAAAGGAAGAAGAGAACCTTAGAATCAGAGGATGAGGACTATGTGGCAGAAGAGGAAGCAACTTCAAAGAGAGTAGTGCTCGAGAAGGAACATGGCTCAGCTCAAGGCACAAAGCCAGGATTGAAAATCAAAAGGCCAGCAGGTAGGCAGCCTATGCCAAAGGCCAGAGCCTCAACTCAAATTCCTGAAAAGCCTGCAACCATAGAGCCAGTTGCTACTGAAGGAAACAAAAGGAAGGAAAGGGTCAAGAAGACCGTAGCCAGAGTGCTTGGAAAGGCTTCCATCATGGAAGAAGAGGAAGAAGAAGAGGTTGCTGCACCAGCACCTAAGGCACCCAAGCTAATGGATGATGCTATCAAATCAGGGGCTACCACATCTAAGCCCAAAGAAGCACCCAAAGCTACCTCCAAGCCCAAGTCTGCATCAAAGAGAAATACAAGGAGCATACCTGCAACTGAGAAGAACAAGGCCCCAGTGCCTGAGACTGTTGTTGAAGAAGAAGATGATGAAGAGCATGTTCTGAGAAAGCTCAAGCCCAAGATTCCAGACCACAATGATGCTCATCCTGTGACTGAGAACATGAAGCTCAGAAGAGACTCAGGGTTGAGAAAATGGAGAGAGACGGATCCATATGCTTCAAGGAGAAGAACCGCCGTTGACTACAGGTTCCACACTAAGGAACAGCAGGACTTCTATAAGACAGTTTTGCTTGATAAGAAGCCCATTGTTTGTGACATGAGATGGGTCGACTGGACCTACATGAAGGAAATTGAGGAACACTATCCTGGAGTGCAAGACAGCTTTAGTGCTTGTGGAGTTGCAGACTTTGTTGGGCAGAAGCTCACAAAGTGGAACGAGGAGCTCATTATGCAATTCTACTCTACAGCACACTTCTACCCAGATGGAAGGATAACATGGATGTCTGAAGGTACAAGGTACCAATCAACTGTTGAGGAATGGGCAAAGTTGACCAATGCCCCAGAGGAAAATGAAGATGACTTGGATGTCTATGCCAAGAAAAAGATGGATCATAACTCAATGGCAAATATGTACAAGGAGATTCCAGTAGATGATCTTGACACTCACCAGCTTGGGTCCGTAAAACACTTGTTATCAGGACTGCCTACGATCAACTGGATCCTTAGGCACACACTCTTGCCCAAGTCTGGAGATCACAGAATGATCAGAGGTCACTCCATTAACTTGCTACATATATTTGATGTGCCTCAGAAATTCAAGGTCATGAGCCTCATAGTAGAAACTATCAAGAGGACTGCAGCAGATCAGAAGAGGAGCTATGGTTATGCCCCTCAGATTCAGGAGTTAATCAACTCAAAAATGGGCACAGACACATACTTGTTGGACAAGGAACACTTGCCTATTCATCCAGATTTCGAGGAAAATCAAGTGGTGATAAATGAGAATGAACCATCATCAGCTCAAGCTCAAGCAAAGAAGGAGAAGGCAAAGAAGGAGAAAGCTGCCAAGATGCCAACTCAAGAGGAGGCATCTGAGTATTTCTTGAAAACCAAGCAAGAGCTTCTTAGTTACTTGATTGCATCCACACTGAGGATTGAGAAAGGACTAGCCACCCTCACTCAGAATCAGCAGAGCTTAGAGAGGATCATAGAACAAAAGTTCTATGACATGGATGTCAAAGTAACAGAGATTCAGTCTGTAGTGGAGCAACTTCAAGATGACATGCAGGAGAGGAAAGGGAAGACTACAACTGATGCATTTGCCAGAGTGCCCAGAGCTCAGAGATCATCTGCAGTGCCAGTTGCTGACACCAGAGCCACCACTTCTGCACCAGCTCCAGCATCTACTTCAGCTTCAGCTCCAACCACGTCTACAGAAGCCTTCGTCCTTGGAGTGCTCCGGACTCCACCACCACCTGAAGATCAAGCCTGAGTGTCGACTTAGCACTATGCATTTTCTAGGAACTTTTTGGTAACTTGTTGCCAAAGGGAGAGAAAATGTATAGATCATAGGCTTCGAGAGAGAGTGTTGCTTTTATTCTCTCTTGTTTTATTTGGTGGTTTTTCGAACTTTGTTTGCTTTTGTGTGAGATACTATGTCATTGCTCGTGAGACATTGATGATCATGTGTTTGATCATAAGCTACACTTAATGTTTGCTTAATATTATCATCTTATCTATCTTATGTGATCATTCACTATTCTTGGTGATGAGTGCATGTATTTCATTCTTATCATTTTAAGCGCTCCACCAAGATGTATGTGACATGGAAGAGTAACCCATGACTCTAACTCTTTGTGCATTTGCAGTCCAAAGCAAATTTTAAATATGCACAAATTTAGGGGGAGCTCTTACTTGTCACATACTTCTCAAAATGACGATATATTTCATGCTTATTATCATTTGTCGAAGCTTTGATCTATATGTTGTCATCAATTACCAAAAAGGGGGAGATTGAAAGTGCAACTATCCCTAGGTGGTTTTGGTAATTCATAACAACATATAGCTCATTGAGCTAATGCTATTCCAAGATGACTATTTCAGGAAAGCTCAATGATTGACATGGCATGGATGTGAAAGTGGAACCCTCAAAATGCTAAGGGCAAAGGATTGGCTCAAGCTCAAAAGCTCAAGACTCTTCATTTTATATTTTAGTGATCCAAGATCACATTGAGTCTTTAGGAAAAGCCAATACTATCAAGGAGGGATGAGGTGTTGCTTAATGAGCCTCTTGCTTCATGTGCTTAGTGATATGCTCCAAAACCCTCAACTACTTTCCCATATCCACATATGACCTAAACCCTAAGCCAAACTCGGTCCTACCGATTCTTTCTATCCGGCGCCATCGAGTTTCACTTGTCATAAGCCACTGCCAAACCCTAGCAATTCGGTTCTACCGATAGGGATCTCGGTCTCACTGAGATGGGATTGCAAACTCTCTGTTTCCCTTTCGTAACTTTTCGATCTCACCGAAAGAGCGAATCGGTCCCACCGAGATTGCAGTGTAAACTCTTTGTTTCCTTTTTGTAACTTTTCGGTCTCACCGAAAGAGCAAATCGGTCCCACCGAGTTTACCTGACCAACTCTCTGGTTAGCTTATTACCAAACTCGGTCTCACCGAGTTTGTGTAATCGGTCTCACCGAGATTATGTTATGCCCAAACCCTAACCATATCGGTCCTACCGAGTTGCATGTCAGTCCCACCAAAAATCTCTAACGGTCACTAGGTTTACCTTTTCGGCCCGACCGAGTTTGTTGATTCGGTCCCACCGAGATTGGAAAACTATGTGTAACGGTTGGATTTTGTGTGGAGGCTATATATACCCCTCCACCTCCTCTTCATTCGTGGAGAGAGCCATCAGAACACATACACAATTCCAACTCATATGTTCTGAGAGAGAACCACCTACTCATGTGTTGAGACCAAGATATTCCATTCCTACCATATGAATCTTGATCTCTAGCTTTCCCTAAGTTGCTTTCCACTCAAACCTTCTTTCCACCAGATCCAAATCCTATGAGAGAGAGTTGAGCATTGGGGAGACTATCATTTGAAGCACAAGAGCAAGGAGTTCATTACCTACACACCATATGTTACTTCTTGGAGAGTGGTGTCTCCTAGATTGGCTAGGTGTCACTTGGGAGCCTCCGACAAGATTGTGGAGTTGAACCAAGGAGTTTGTAAGGGCAAGGAGATCGCCTACTTCGTGAAGATCTACCGCTAGTGAGGCAAGACCTTCGTGGGCGATGGCCATGGTGGGATAGACAAGGTTGCTTCTTCGTGGACCCTTCGTGGGTGGTTGCTTCTTCGTGGACCCTTCGTGGGTGGAGCCCTCCGTGGACTCGCGCAACCATTACCCTTCGTGGGTGCAGCCCTCCGTGGACTCGCGCAACCGTTACCCTTCGTGGGTTGAAGTCTCCATCAACGTGGATGTAGGATAGCACCACCTATCCGAACCACGGGAAAAACATCCGTGTCTCCAATTGCGTTTGAATTCTCCAAACCCTTCCCTTTACATTCTTGCAAGTTGCATGCTTTACTTTCCGCTGCCAATATACTCATTGCATGCTTGCTTGAATTGTGTGATGATTGCTTGACTTGTCCTACAATAGCTAAAATCTGCCAAGAACTAAAATTGGGAAAATGTTAAGTTTGTATTTGGTCAAGTAGTCTAATCACCCCCTCTAGACATACTTTCGATCCTACAAGTGGTATCAGAGCCTTGGTCTCCATTTGCTTTGATCTCCATAGCTTTTGGTGGTCACAGCCTTGGTTTCACAACCTAGGAGAGTATGGCGTCTAGCGAGGGAAATTATCACCGTAGAGGTCCTTACTTTGATGGTACTAATTTTGCTAGTTGGAAGCATAAAATGAAAATGCATATTCTTGGACATAACCCCGCCGCTTGGGCTATTGTGTGTGTTGGTTTGCAAGGTGACTTCTTTGATGGGAAAGAACCAAACCGTGAAGCTACCGCGGATGAGTTGAAGATGTTGCAATACAATGCTCAAGCTTGTGATATTCTCTTCAACGGATTGTGCCCTGAAGAATTCAACAAAATCAGCCGTCTTGAGAATGCAAAGGAAATTTGGGACACTTTGATTGATATGCATGAAGGTACCGACTCCGTCAAGGAATCCAAGTTGGATGTGCTTCAAAGTCAACTTGACAAGTTCAAAATGAAGGATGGTGAAGGTGTCGCTTAAATGTACTCTAGGCTTGCTCTCATCACAAATGAGATTGCCGGCTTAGGAAGTGAAGAGATGACCGATAGATTCATCATCAAGAAGATTCTAAGAGCCTTGGATGGAAAATATGATACCGTGTGCACATTGATCCAAATGATGCCCAATTACAAAGATCTCAAGCCAACGGAGGTGATTGGAAGAATTGTTGCTCATGAGATGTCACTTAAGGATAAAGAGGAACTTCACAACAAATCAAGTGGTGCCTACAAAGCCTCATGTGAAGCCCCTACATCATCAAGTGAGAAACAAAACTTCAATGAAGAATTGAGCTTAATGGTGAAGAACTTCTACAAGTTCTACAAGAGTAGAAGCAAAGATAGAAGCTTCAAGTCAAGGTCCTACAATGACAAAAGATCTTCTAGTCGAGAGCGAAACTGCTACAGTTGTGGAAGACCCAGACACTATTCCAATGAGTGTACGGCTCCCTACAAGAGAAGAGAAGATTCTCCAAAAAGAAGAAGCAAAGAATCACCACCAAGAGAGAGAAGGAGTAGAGATGATCGTTATGAACGAAGATACTCACGGAGAAGCAAGGATTCGGAAAGGAAGGAAAAATCATCAAGGAGCTACACAAAACGAAGACATCAAGCTCATGTTGGTGAATGGGTATCCGGCTCCGACTCCGACAGCCACTCCAAGAAAAGTTATCACTCCGACTCCGAAGATACTCAAGATGAAGGTGTTGCCGGTCTAGCACTTGTGTCAACCAACTCCTACGACATATTTGACTCACCAAATGAAGGAATTGGAAGATGCTTCATGGCCAAAGGTCCTAAGGTAACACACCCCGAGTATGTTGATTTCAATAGTGATGAAGATGACTTGTTAGGTGATGATTTTCCTGTTGACAACTCTAGTGATGAATACTATGATGAAACGTCAATTAATCATGCTAATCAAGATAAAACGAATGACAATGATAAGGAGAAGATTGAGGGTCTAACTAAAGAACTAAACACTCTTAAGTTAGCTCATGAAACTATCTTTGAAGATCATCGAGAACTTTTAAGAGCTCATGAGAAATTACGCTTTGAAAAGCTCAATCTTGAGCAAGAGCATGAGTTCTTAAAAGCAATCAATGATGATCTTCGCAAGAAAAGTTCTTCTTACATTGCCAAGCGTTTACTCTTATCCACTTACATGCCTCAAGTCAAGTCTAGTAACAAGAACAAGAAAGATTCTTCCTCTAGCAGTAACAATGATCATGCTAAATCCAATATTGTTGCTTCTAGTAGTTCTCTTGATTCCACTAATGATTCTCTTAGCCAAGTTACACTTGAGCAAGAAAATAGCTTATTGAAGGGAATTATAGAGAAAGGAGTGTACAAAAGCCTTGTCGGGAGTAAGCAATTCAAGGAAATTGTGCGCAAGCAAGGAATGCACCGGAAGAATCAAGGTGTTGGTTTTGAACGAAAGTTCAATGCCAATGGAGTTGAGTGGGAAGAAGATCAATACCCCAAGACAAAGTTTGTTCCTCAACAAGAGAAGTATGATACTTCTTTCAAGGGGACACAAGCTCAAGATGACCTTCCACCACAAGACTACAAGCAAAAAGGCAAGGACAAGCTTCAAGAGGAAATTGATGCATTTGAAGAAGCTCCTAAGACCTTAGTCAAGTGGATTCCCAAGACTACTTCAAGTTCCACTTCATCAAGTACGACTACAACTCCAAGGATTCCCATCAAGATGGTGTGGATCCAAAAGAAGAAGAACTAGAGAGTTCTTGAGGGTGACTCCGCCAACATACTTCACTCTTATCATTTTGGCAAGAACAAGTGCAATCAACTTCCACATCTTGCACTAGTTCAAGGAGTCACAAACCCTCTTGTTGGTAAGACAAGGGACAAGGTAACCTAAAAGTTTTCATGGACATCATCTTGTGTGTGCATCACTCTATGTCTATGGATATCCTTGTTTGTTCCTTGTGGGACTAGCCCATGTAGGTATTGAAAGTGCAATTCACTCAAATGGATAGCTCCAAGTGATCTACATCAACATTGAGCATCCACATCTTCAACATCTACATGAAGTCATCATCGACAAAACCCGAGGTTAGTTCATCCCTCTAAGGGGGGGATATCACATCTAGGGGGAGCTTTACTCTAAGACTTGAGCTAAAACAACTCTAAAGATGTGAACACAACAATGCTTTATGTAAAAGTGGTAACCCCACTTGAGCTTAAACGATGAGTATGACCTATGATCAAGTGTTCTCACTTGACTCCTAAGTCAATATACTCATATATAGATGACCTTGTCATCACAAATTGCTTGATAGATGCTAGAATTGGTTGTGCATGCCTTGTCACATATTTCATTTGCCATCTTATTGTGTGAGCATGCTGGTTGCATATTTTACTCATTCGAGGACATCCGCTTGTTGTTTTGATTGTTTGGTTTTATTTCCTTTTGCCAAGTGGATGGACAAGAATGCCTAAGAACCTCCTCTAGCTATCTATGCTTTTCTCGTCTCAAACTCTATTCATGCTACATCACAAAATTTGATCAAGTCAGATTCGAACCACTCTGTGTGAGGAGCGCTCGGAGTCCCCGATTTGTCATAGACTTAAACTTCCAAAACCTCTTTATGATTCTCGGTCTGACCGATACCCTACTTTCGGTCCTACCGAGATCATTAAGTTGATCTAGGTTTTCGATCTCGATGCAACCGATTTGAACCATTCGGTCACACCGAGTTGCAACAACTGTATACAGTTTTGCATCTCGGTGCCACCGAGTTGTTCCACTCGGTCACACCGACAGGGTCGGGCTATATATAGTCACGGGCAAAAATTTGGAAATTTCTCCGAACCCCTTCGCCCACGCGATAGCTCGCTCTGCCAACGTGGTCTCCGGATCGTCTCCTTGCCGCCAGCCGCCTCCAGTCGCCGGTCTCCATCGCCGTCAACGGAATTCAACCCTGCCGTTGCCGCCGTAGCGAGTCTCCGCCGAACTAGGGTATGGACTCGATCACAGTGCTATTCCCCGTCCGATTCCTAGCACATTGTGTTCTTAATGATTCTTGCCACGATTGAAACACTCCTATCCAGTCAATGCGTTCGTAGATTAGTTTTGATTCAAAAAATTTAGGGTTAGGTTTCTGCCGAAACCATCTCGGACCCACCGAGTTGAAAAACTCGGTCCCACCGATTTGGCTCATGCCATTGCACAAGTGAGACTCGGTCTGCCGAGAATTACTTATCGGTGTGACCGATTTTGGAACTTTGTGAAACCATAGCAGTCTCGGTGCCACCGAACTGTGACTCGGTCTGACCGAGTTCACTATTTTAGGTTCCAAAACTGCTTCGGTATCATCGAGTTTAAAAATCGGTAGATCCGAGATGATTTCAGTGGGAAACTAAAACTAAGATTTTGAATCAATCTTTTGCAAAAATCTCTGTATTTTGTGATGCTCATCCACTCTACCTCATCTATAAACTATTCACAGGGTCAGTAGTCAGCTTGTTCATCATGTCAGACCAAAGTGATAGCCAGAACATGTCAGAACAGCCAGTGCAGATGAGTGAGGGCACTAGTCCCTCAAGTTCTTCAGATGAAGGCAGCAGGAGCACCCCTAGCAATCTTCCAAAAGCTGCCACAAGACAAAGGAAGAAGAGAACCTCAGAATCAGAGGATGAGGACTATGTGGCAGAAGAGGAAGCAACTTCAAAGAGAGTAGTGCTCGAGAAGGAACATGGCTCAGCTCAAGGCACAAAGCCAGAATTGAAAATCAAAAGGCCAGCAGGTAGGCAGCCTATGCCAAAGGCCAGAGCCTCAACTCAGATTCCTGAAAAGCCTGCAACCATAGAGCCAGTTGCTGCTGAAGGAAAGAAAAGGAAGGAAAGGGTCAAGAAGACCGTAGCCAGAGTGCTTGGAAAGGCTTCCATCATGGAAGGAGAGGAAGAAGAAGAGGTTGCTGCACCAGCACCTAAGGCACCCAAGCTAATGGGTGATGCTATCAAATCAGGGGCTACCACATCTAAGCCCAAAGAAGCACCCAAAGCTGCCTCCAAGCCCAAGTCTGCACCAAAGAGAAATACAAGGAGCATACCTGCAACTGAGAAGAACAAGGCTCCAGTGCCTGAGACTGTTGTTGAAGAAGAAGATGATGAAGAGCATGTTCTGAGAAAGCTCAAGCCCAAGATTTCAGACCACAATGATGCTCATCCTGTGGCTGAGAACATGAAGCTCATAAGAGACTCAGGGTTGAGAAAATGGAGAGAGACGGATCCATATGCTTCAAGGAGAAGAACTGCCGTTGACTACAGGTTCCACACTAAGGAACAGCAGGACTTCTATAAGACAGTTTTGATTGATAAGAAGCCCATTGTTTGTGACATGAGATGGGTCGACTGGACCTACATGAAGGAAAATGAGGAACACTATCCTGGAGTGCAAGACAGCTTTAGTGCTTGTGGAGTTGCAGACTTTGTTGGGCAGAAGCTCACAAAGTGGAACGAGGAGCTCATTATGCAATTCTACTCTACAGCACACTTCTACCCAGATGGAAGGATAACATGGATGTCTGAAGGTACAAGGTACCAATCAACTATTGAGGAATGAGCAAAGTTGATCAATGCCCCAGAGGAAAATGAAGATGACTTGGATGTCTATGCCAATAAAAAGATGGATCATAACTCAATGGCAAATATGTACAAGGAGATTCCAGTAGATGATCTTGACACTCACCAGCTTGGGTCCGTAAAACACTTGTTGTCAGGACTGCCTACGATCAACTGGATCCTTAGGCACACACTCTTGCCCAAGTCTGGAGATCACAGAATGATCAGAGGTCACTCCATTAACTTGCTACATATATTTGATGTGCCTCAGAAATTCAAGATCATGAGCCTCATAGTAGAAACTATCAAGAGGACTGCAGCAGATCAGAAGAGGAGCTGTGGTTATGCCCCTCAGATTCAGGAGTTAATCAACTCAAAAATGGGCACAGACACATACTTATTGGACAAGGAACACTTGCCTATTCATCCAGATTTCGAGGAAAATCAAGTGGTGATAAATGAGAATGAACCATCATCAGCTCAAGCTCAAGCAAAGAAGGAGAAGGCAAAGAAGGAGAAAGCTGCCAAGATGCCAACTCAAGAGCAGGCATCTGAGTATTTCTTGAAAACCAAGCAAGAGCAGCTTAGTTACTTGATTGCATCCACACTGAGGATTGAGAAAGGACTAGCCACCCTCACTCAGAATCAGCAGAGCTTAGAGAGGATCATAGAACAAAAGTTCTATGACATGGATGTCAAAGTAACAGAGATTCAGTCTGCAGTGGAGCAACTTCAAGATGACATGCAAGAGAGGAAAGGGAAGACTACAACTGATGCATTTGCCAGAGTGCCCAGAGCTCAGAGATCATCTGCAGTGCCAGTTGCTGACACTAGAGCCACCACTTTTGCACCAGCTACAGCTTCAGTTCCACCAGCTCCAGCATCTACTTCAGCTGCAGCGGATTCGAGTCCTTCATCTTGAGATCCTCGACCCCGTGATCATCCCACGCGGCCCCGAGGAGGAAATCGTCGTCCGGCTTGCGCTCCGCCGCTCCCAGGAGGAGGCTCTTGCGCGACAATGCTTAGGCTCCTTCCATCGGGAGTCCTGAGATATGCCTCATCGACTCTTCTATGTACGATTAGGAGTCGTCGGTCATCAGTTGCTTTCTCTTTAGGAGGCAGCGTCGGCAGCAGGTTGGCTCTGCATCTTTTGGTGTGCTGGATGTCGGGTTTGCCTCTTTTTTCCGCGATGGCCGGCGTTCTTCGTGGGCCCGAGACCGGGCAGGTCTTGCGGCTTACTAAGGACTTGGTTGTAATTTTAAGTTGTATCATGGGGCTATATGTGTTATGGATGGGACAACTATCCAAACCGTATTTGCTCGTCTCGGGTGTATTTGTATCTGGTGATGGTATGAATATGAGTATTTCCATTAAAAAAAGAAACTCAGTGTGTGGAATGCACTCACCTTTTCCTTTACAAAATGGAGTAGGAATGGTCTCGAGAATGCACACAACCGTAGAGTCAACGTAGTCACCGTTTGGTATGGACAGTAAGCTATTTCAAGAACAATGAAAAATAAAAAATAAAATAAAATAGAGTCAACTTAGTCGATGGCATTGAGGGCCTATTTAGTTTCAAATAAGTCACCAACTTATAATTCGAAAAGTAAAAAAAATGACTTATTTTGCCACACAGACCCAACTTTTATAAGTCACCCCAACTTATAAGTCATAAGT
This sequence comes from Triticum aestivum, assembly GCF_018294505.1. Classification (NCBI taxonomy): domain Eukaryota; kingdom Viridiplantae; phylum Streptophyta; class Magnoliopsida; order Poales; family Poaceae; genus Triticum; species Triticum aestivum. The sequence goes on along the minus strand of NC_057806.1, from coordinate 427,115,310 downwards.
TACTCCACCCCAACTTAAAACTTATAAGTCATCCTTTTTTGTATGGGTCTCACCATCTTTACATAAAAAAGCAAGGTAGGAAAGTGTGCTCAGATGACTTATAAGTCAGATGACAACCAAACAGACATGACTTATAAATCACTAGTTTTAAATTACCTGACTTATAAGTCAGGTGACTTATTGGAACCAAACAGCCCTGAGCCACAATGAAGAATCATGCTTTCCGCACAGAATATAAGCCAGCTGCCAGAGTTAAAGTATTTTGGAGACAGGGGAGCAGGCTGATTGCGCGAAGAAGAGTGATGTCCTCCCACCGTGTCACTGACTGCATTTTGTTTATTATTCTATCTACAACTGCGTGTCATGGCCGGATTAGCGAAGAGCATCTGGCTGCATATTCCTCTCCTATCCTCGAGCTAGCCCTTCACGCCTGACCGGATCACTCGTGCAACGAATTCGTCTTCCACTCGTATGTTTCGCTTTCTTTTTTCTTTTCATTTTTTTCTGCGTGGAAGAGAATATGTTTCCTTTTTTTGTAGAATATGTTTCGCTTTATTTTTTATTTTTATTTTTATGCGTAGAATATGTTTCGCTTTCGAACCTTAGGAACCGCACTAGCAGTACCTCCGCCGTCATGGTTGGCCGTACGTTAGCAGGGAGGGTCACATCATCGGCCCCCAACACATGTTTAGTCCTGTAACCGACCCGAGAAGAGATCAAGTCGGCACGCAACAAAAAGGGCTAACGGGCATCGGCGCCGCCATGAACTGATGATCGTTAATCTTGTTGACGAAACGAAAAGGCTAAACAACCGACGCGGGCCAAGGGCCGGAAATGGCACGAGGAGAAAAGGTGCAAGAAAGAAGCACGGAAACACGGTACAGAAGCGGCAAAGGATCTTTGGGCTGGGCGCCCTACTCTCCACGCTCCACGCGTCGAGCAAGGAACAACGCATGGGACATGCGGCAGGCTTTGCCTCGTCGGTTTCAGTTTCTGGCAGGCTTTGCCGTTCTTCCGCTGCTGGCTGCCGTTCTTGGGCGGGAGGACTAGTGTGGACGGCTCCACTTAGGAGAGGATTTTCTTTCTCTCTCTCGTGTTCATTGCGTTATCCCATGGGGAGTGAGAGTTAGGCTGGCACTCATTATTGAGAGCAGCGATTTAGTACCTAGGCTCATTTGCATCCGTGCTGAATAAAAATTTTAAAACAAATATAAAAGAAAATTAAAAAAAAGATGCGTGCTAGTTAGTTTGATGTGAGAGGTCCGCTTAAATTTCAGATCATTTGAACATCTAAGTAGCTTTCGGTAAAAGAGACAAATTTAAGGCTTGTAATAAAGTTTACTGTTTATGTACTATTCTGTTTCAATTTAACTTTTTTGCTGAGATCTACTCATATGTTCAAATAATCTTAAATTCAAAACCCACCACACACATCAATTTATCTATCATGAAAAATAGATTTATTCAATTTTTAAAAAAATATTTGTGATTTTTTTACCGGATATAGATGAGCCTGCACTCAGAGATTGATATTCCCTTATTATTGGGCTAGTTGAACCTAGGATAGATAGCTAGGATGGTTGCTGTCTGCCAGAGACTCAGAGTCAGGCACACGAATGGAAGAAGTCCTGTTGTTGCGGCTGGTGTGCAGTCCAGTCCATGAGCCAACTCCCTCCATGAGCTGTCTCTCAGTCAGCTTGCTTTCATATAACTGTCTCCTCACCACTAATGACAAACGGAACAGTAACGCCATGCCCCTGCGTCGTTAACGCATAATCAATGGCGCAACGATGTCATCAAAAGGAAAACATGAATAATGGCGTAACGACGTGACTTGACCACGGCCAAGATGAACCAACGCAACATGGTAGTGGTACTACTCCATCCGAACAGGGCGACCAGCTAAAGAGAATCTGCACTAGAGCCCACGGTTTTCATCATTTCATGACTAAGAGCATCTACAACCGGACGCTAAACACTTCTCAAACTTTTCGCAAAAAAAAACTTCTCAAACGTCCGGATGGCCTATCCGGTCACTGACCACTCACGAAATTTCGATTCAGATGGGCGCCTCAAACAGGCTTCAAACGTCTGGGCTGACCGGCACCTCTCATATACAGCTCGAATATGGGGCGAATTTGAGTCTGAACCCAATTTCATACTCCATGCATCGTTCGTGGAAAATACATACTGAACTTCATTTGGTCTTTGACATTATGCTTATTTTGCCATTCCCCTTTAGCCTCCCGGGAGACTTTGGATTTGATCCTCTCGGATTTGGATCGGAGCCGGAGTTGCTGCGGTGGTTCGCGCAGGCGGAGCTGATGCATGGCCGGTGGGCGATGCTGGCCATGGCCGGGATCCTGGTCTCGGAGATCCTGCACAAGTGGGGCTTCATGGAGTTCTCTTGGTACACCGTCGGCGAGCGCGAGTACTTCACGGACTGTGACGCCCCCGATTCAATCGTACACTAATCATACACGCAAACATGTACGATCAAGATTAGGGACTCACGGAAAGATATCACAACATAAGTCTAAAAAATAAAATAAGTCATACAAGCATCATATTACAAGCCAGGGGCCTCGAGGGCTCGAATACAAGATCTCGAGCATAGACGAGTCAGCAGAAGCAACAATATTTGAGTACAGACATAAGTTAAACAAGTTGTCATAAGATGGCTAGCACAAACTGGGATACAAATCGAAAGAGACGTAGGCCTCCTGCCTGGGATCCTCCTAAACTATTCCTGGTCGTCGGCGGCGGCCTGCAGGTAGTAGTAGGCACCTCCGGTGTAGTAGGAGTCATCGTCGACGGTGGCGTCTGGCTCCTAGGCTCCAGCATCTGGTTGTGACAACTAGGTATAGAAAGGAGAAAAAAGGGAGCAAAGCAATCCCGGGTACTCATCCAAAGTACTCGCAAGCAAGGAACTAGACTACATATGCATTGATATCAATTAAAGGGGTAGTATATGTGGACTGAACTGCATAATGCCAGAATAAGAGAGGGATAGCTAGTCCTATTAAAGACTACGCTGCAGCTTCCATCTTGAAGCATGTAGAAAAGAGTAGATGGTAAGTTCACCAAGTATCATCGTATAGCATAATTCTATCTGGCGATCCTTCCCTCGTCGCCCTATGAGAGAGCGATCACCGGGTTGTATCTGGCACTTGAAAAGGTGTATTTTATTAAGTATCCGATTCTAGTTGTCTTAAGGTCGAGGTACAACTCTGGGTCGTCCTTTTACCGAGGGAGACGGCTATTCGAATAGATAAACTTCCCTGCAGGAGCGGGCTGCGGGGCACGCAAGAGTGCGGGCTCCAGGCGGCGTGGGACGGCGGCGGCAACGGCGAGCGGCGGCGGACAGCAACGATACGCATCAAAGTAGCAGCACAGGCAGTGGCAAGCAGAACAGCCTGGCGGCAAGCAGCAGAGCAAAACAACGGCAGTAGCTTGCAGCAGTAGCAGCTAAAACCGAGCAGCGGCAGCTAGCGCCGAAGAGTAGCTGCAGTGGCACGCAACAATTAAGTGCAGTAGCAGCTCGCAAGGAGAAGAGGCAGAGCAACTGCAGTACGCACACACGTACGCATACACGAAAACTCGGGCACGACGGTGACGGCGTCCTATGACGTACAAATCGAAGGGGAAAAGGGGGATCCGAGGGAGGAGCTCACGGTGAGTCCATTGGCGTTCTCGGGAAGGGCCGGGGTGAACGAGAGCGACGACATCGACGGTGAGTTGGTGACGGACGGTTGAAGAAGACGGCATGGCGCCGGCTACGCAGCACCCCGGCTTGAGCTGGTCCCCGGAACGGACGAAGCCGAGCACGGCGACCCTCCAGGACGTGCCTCTGAGCGACTGTGATGGCGGTGGCCACGACAACAAGGGCAAGGCAACGGTGATCACACCGAATTCGAGCTCTAAAACGACCAGATGAGGAGTGGGGAGGGGCGAAGGGGGATCGAGGGGGGGTTGGACGAGTGCGTGCTAGGGTTTTTGGTGGACGCCTTTATAGGGCCGGGGGGGCTACGTGTTGGCCAACCATGGCCAGTGTGCCATGGATGTGCGCCACGTCTGGCTCTGCCTCTTCCTCTAGCGAGAGGAAAGGGAAAGGCCGGCCAGATGGGCTGGGCCTGGAACAGGGATAAAGATGGGCCACGTGCACAAGGGGCTTTCCCCATTTATTCATTTTGGTGCAAACTTATTCAGCTCCGATTTTGCAATTGATTTAGATGTCAAATGATGTTTGTTCTAGTCCAAACTTTGTACATAAATACTTAGTAACATACCAGAGATGCACAGAAAGTTTCAAGCTAAATGGAATTGTTTGTCTATTTTTAGAAATTGAGAAGCGGCAATTATTTTGCTGCTCATACAATTTTAATTAGGTTAGGGGCCTTTTAATAACCCAAAAGTTGTTGGTTGTTGCATGAAAATTACTTAGTGAAAGTTGCCACCCATCGAACATTTTTATTTGATAGTTTGAAGACATAATAATTTGACTTCTTATTTGAATTTGAATTTGATCTTAGTTTGAAACAAGTGAGGTTTAGTAAAAGTTTAATTATGATGACCTGACATGATTAGCAAGGGTTTACAGCAGCTTAACTATCGGGGCTGTCATATGGACCCATGGACGCTCTTTGTGACCCAGATAGCGCTCATGGGGTGGGTGGAGGGCCGGCGGTGGATGGACTACCTCAACCTGGGGGGTCCATCGACATCGAGCCACGGCTCCCCAATTTTCATTACCATGCATCGTTTGTTCGTGGAAAATACTACTGAATTTCATTTCGTCTCTGACATTCCTGTGTTGTATTTTTTTTTCTTTAAGCCTTCCAGGAGACTTCGTATTTGATCCTCTGGGATTCGGATCGGAGCCGGAGTCGCTGCGGTGGTTCGCGCAGGAGGAGCTGATGCACGGCCGGCGGGCAATGCTGGCGGCAGCCAGGATCCTGGTCCCGGAGGTCCTGCACAAGCGGGGCTTCATGGACGAGTTCTCATGGTACACGGCCGGCGAGCGTGAGTACTTCGCGGACCCATGGACGATGTTCGTGACTCATATGGCGCTCATGGGGTGGGTAGAGGGCCGGCGGTGGATGGACTACCTCAACCCGGGATCCGTGGACATTGAGCCGCGGTTCCCCAACCGCAGGAACCCCACCCCGGACGTGGGGTACCCGGGCGGGTTGTGGTTCGACTGGGGCAACTGGGGCCGCGGCTCGCCGGAGCACGTCATGGTGCTCTGCACCAAGGAGATCAAGAACGGCCGCCTCGCCATGCTCGCCTTCGTCGGCTTCCGGTTCCAAGTCGTCTACACCGGCAAGGGCCCCCTCGACAACCTCTTCGCACACCTCGCCGACCCCGGCCACTTCAACATCTTCTTGGTACGTACATATAGATACATGGCTGGCTACTCAACTCTCCATTACTAGCATGATTTGCTGCTGTGATTCTCATGCAGATCATTTTATGTCACATGACACTGTGCAGGCGTTCACGTCCCACTGATTGTTGGCGGAGTGGCGATCAGTGTTGCTAAGGCAGAAGAGTTTTGCCATGAACCTGAGCATTTTGGCGTTGGGGTGTCATCTAGCCATCTATCCCTTCACTAGTAGGAAACGAGCCATCAGTCCTGGTTCTGCAACCGAGACTAAACGATCAGGACTAATACCCTCCATTTTTAGTCCCGGTCGTCTTACGAACCGGGACTAAAGGTGCTCCACGTGGCCGCTGTGGGGCGTCGAGGCAGGAGGACCTTTAGCCTCGATTCGTGACACCAAGTGGGACTAAAAGTTAGCCATGCGCTAGCACCTGCCAGGCGCTGGGGTTTTTGTTTTTTTGTTTTTGGAAGGAGGGGTTATGGGTTTTGAAGGGTTTATTTCATATTGTGTTTTCCCCTTTTCTTTTGTGTTTACCCTTAAATTCTTTTACATTTAGGGTTTCATTTTCATTTTATGTTTTCCATTCAACTCGACTCTAACTACTACATATAGCAATGAGGGAACCATTGCACACCATCATCATGAACATAGAGAAGTGACCTCTCTTTCTCCGTGCTTGGTTGAACAAGTTTTCGTATATCTATTCGAGGCTACTACATATAGTACACGATGATGCATATATACAATATAACACCTCTTACGATCTCTAACATCATCTACCAAAATCACATTGCAATTCCCAATGGGATTTTCCGTCTTTAGGTATGACATGCTCAACAAAGAATCCCGCCAATTCCTCTTGAATTCCTCGTATACGATCATGTGGTAGGAGTTGATCCCGCTTCTCCCAGATCTAATTTAAAGAAGGGGTATATATATATATACTCAACACAATTGATGGTAATAAAATAAAATTCTGAATATTGTTTATGTACTTCTAATTGTTTTGAAGTTATGCCTGATACGTCTTCGTCGTATCTTCTTTTCCTAAGGCTTTTACTCTTATTTTGGACTCTAATTTTCATGATTTGAATGAAACTAACCTGGACTGACGTTGTTTTCAGCACAACTATCATGGTGTTGTTTTTGTGAAGAAATAAAAGTTTTCAGATTGGAATGAAACTTTTTAGAGAATTATTTCAAAATATATAAAAAATACTGAAGCCAAGAACCACCGGAGGGGGGGGGGGGCTGGTTGAGCACAACCCACCAGGGCGCACCACCCCCTCCAGGCACGCCCAGGTGGGTTGTGCCCACCTGGTGGCCCCGTAGACCCTAATTCCAACTCCTTAAATACTCATATTTGGAGAGAAAAAACCAGAAAGGAAGTTTTATCGCGTTTCATGATACGAAGCCGCTGCCACCTCCTGTTCTTCATCGAGAGGCCAGATCTGAAGTCCGTTTGGGGCTCCGGAGAGGGGATCTTTGATCTTCGTCATCACCGACCCTCCTTCATCGCCAATTCCATTATGCTCCCCACCGGGAGTGAGTAATTCCTTCGTAGACTCGCTGGTCGGTGAGGAGTTGGATGAGATTCATCATGTAATCGAGTTAGTTTTGTTACGGCTTGATCCCTAGTATCCACTATGTTCTGAGATTGATGTTATTATGACCATGCCATGCTTAATGTTTGTCACTTTGGGCCCGGGTGCCAAGATTTCAGATCTGAACAGTTTATGTTTTCACCATTATTTCTATGTTCTAGATCTGATCTTGCAAGTCATATTCATCTATTACGTGTTATCATCCGTAAACCCCAGTATGACAGTAATTGGGATACTTTCCGGTGATGATTGTAGTTTGAGCAGTTCATGTATTCACTATGTGTTAATGCTTTGTTCCGGTTCTTTATTAAAAGGAGGCCTTACTATCCCTTAGTTTCCTTATAGACCCCGCTGCCACGGGAGGGTAGGGAAAAAGATGTCATGCAAGTTCTTTCCATAAGCACGTATGACTATTTACGGAATACATGCCTACATTATATTTATGAACTGGAGCTAGTTTTATATCGCCCTAGGTTATGATAGTTATATGATGAATATCATCCAACGAATCCACCGATCCAATGCCTACAAATTTCCTACATATTGTTCTTGTTAAGTTATTATTGCTGCTAATAATCTCCAGATGCTATTAATCCTGATATGTCGCAAGTTATTGATGATGCTACTTCTGCTATGAATGATACTCATGATGATGCTAGTACCTTGCTTGATGGCAGTGTGCCACTAGATGAATTTCTTGATGAACAACTTGCTAGAGATAAATATATTGAGAATGCTGAAACTGATGAAATTATTAAAATTGATGAAGTACTTGAAACTGGAAATCTTGAAACACCTATTAGACCCAGCCTTCCTAGATATGAAATGTCTAAGATACCTGAAGGTTATGTTATGGATGAGGAGATAGCTAAAGACTTTCTTTCTTACAATGATAGAGATGATCTTAAGAAATTATTATGCAAACTAAAAGATTTTTTTTTGAATGCTAGAATGAAATATGATCTTAAGTTTGCTACTTCACCTATCTTTGTTACTGATAAGGATTATAAATTCTCTCTCGACCCAGAGTTAATTACTTCGGTTGAATCTGATCCTTTCCATGGTTATGAAACTGAAACTATTATGGCACACCTTACTAAATTAAATGATATAGCCACCCTATTTGCTCATGATGAGAAAATTCACCACTATTATATCCTCAAATTATTTGTTTATTAATAATATTTCACATATGCATATATTGAATATTATTGTGATGTTTATATTGAGGGCCCCTTGATTCTAGTCTCGCCCCAGGCCCCATAAATCTCGGATCCGGCCCTGGATGCAGATAATAAGGTTCACAGCCTCGTGCTGCCAGAGTTAACTTGGAAGCCGGCGAGGGTGATGTTTAGTGTGGCAAGGGACTTGGTTGTAATTTTTAGTTGTTTCATTCATGGGGCTATGTGTGTTTTGGATGGGACAACTGTCAAACCATATATTCTTGTGCCGGGTGTCCAAACCGTATTTGATCATGTCGGGTGTAGTAATTGTATCTTTATGGTGATGGCATGAATACGAGTACTTCTCATCTCAAAAACCAAAGAAAACTTGGTGTGTGGAATCACCTTTTTTACAAAATGCAGTACCAATAGTGTTCTTCTGCTGCTAAGCTCATTTGAGCTCGGGTGAACAGTAAATAGAAAGAAAACGAGAAAAAAAATCAAAAAAATCTGAATATTTTTGTGGTAACCTTTGACGAAAAAATCTATGCTTGAAAATTTTATCATGTAATGACATTCGTGGAAGTCATGGCAAAAAAATCAGTATTCCAAAATGCTTTCAACAATAGAATTTTTGGAGTATCAATATTATTTTTGCCATGATTTCCAAAAATGTTCATTCATTATAAATTTTTGCAAGCATGTAAAACATTTTTCAAAGGCTATCACAAAAAAAGGATTTTTTAAACCCTTTTTATTACTATTTTACTGATTTTACTGTTCACCAAGTGCATTTCAGCTCGCGTGAAGAATACTCCAGGTCCAGTACTGAGCTCTGGTGCAAATACTCCACCTCCAGTACCGAAAGTGTTCTTCTACTCATATAGTACTTGTATCTTTTTTTAGAATGAAGGCTCGCGAAAAGCCCGGCTTTGAATTAACAAAGCCATCAACCGGCCAGGAAATACAAACACACACAAACCCCACAACCAAACGATACAAGGGGACACTCTAGGAGGCTTACAACTCAACGGGTCGCACAAGCTCAAAAAGAATACAAGAAAACAAAGCTCGAAGCTTGTCCTAGCCGAAGACTACAGCCAAACAGCCATCTAGGGGTGAGGCACACACGAGCACGACGAGGACCTGCTTGAAACAGAGTGTGGCAAGTGAGCCCGACCAACGCCCAAGTAGAAAGACATCACACATCCGCCGTCTCTCTCGCCGCAGAGGGACCCTTCCCTCTCGCCATGGCTCGCAAGGCGCCGTACCCGGCGGACTTGAGAGACGCTCACCCTAGAGCAGGGGACGTGCCAGCTTCGGGACCTGGAGCAGCCGCAGCACACCACCACTTGAACATTCGAGCACTCCGTGATTGCCGCATCGCCACAGCCTAGAACGCCGGAGAGCTGCAGGAAAACCACCAGGTGCAGCTACTGAAGAAAGGCAGCAGAGGCATCAAGTAAACCGGCAGGCCAACGAGGAGAACCTTGTGACACCGCCGTCACCGGACCACCCAAGCCACCCAAGCTCCGACCTTGAACCCCTCACCTGAGCGCAACCCTCCCCAGGCGACGCCCCCAAGGAAGACACGACGCACAACGTGCCGTCGCCGCCCAATCCAAGCCGGATTTGGGGCTTTCACCCGGGAGGAGGAACAGGGGTGGAAAGGGGAAGGACCTCTGCAGCACCTCCAAGGAGGAGACGGCGTCGGGGACGTCGATGCTGCCAGGCCGGCCAAGCCGGCCAACGGTTTCCCGCGGCCCAGAACCGGACCACCGAACACCCACCCACATCATACCGACGCTCGGGAGGAGGCTGGCGAGAAGCGGCGGGGACGAGGGAGACAGGGGAAAGGAGCCACCCTCAGATCTGACGAGGAGGGGAAGACCTCCGCGCCACCGCCGCCACCCACCGTCGTCTCACCACCTGCGCGGTCGAGGCCGCCGGCCAGAGCACCCCGCGAACGACGCCGGCCGAAAGGCGCCGCCGCCTCGCCAAGAAGGGCCGCCGCCCCAGATCTGGGGTCCTCCTTGAGGAAAGGAGCGGCCGAGGCCTCACCGCCACCATCACAGGCGGTCGCGCGAGCGGATCCGGCGGCTTTCTCAGGTGGCGGCGAGGGGAGGGAGGGTGAGGGAGCGGCGGCGCGATGGGGAAACCCTAGTCGCCGCCCGAGTCGCCCGAAGCGGACTTACTTGTATCTTTATGATGAAGGTTTCGTTACCCATGGTCAACGTAGTTTTATTTTTGAGGGGAAGGTCAACGTAGGTGATGGCGCAGAATATAAGCCAGCTGCCACTTACTTCCGAGACAAGACAGTGGAGCATGTCTGCGGACTGATTGCGCGAAGAAGAGTTGTGTGAGTGTCGTCATATCGTGTCACCGACTGCATTTTTTTTTTGCGAATGCATATTGTTTATTTCTGTATGTATACAGCACCACTGCGTGTCACGGCCGGATTAGCAAGGTGCAACCGTGCAAGGATCGAATCCGGCTGCATATTCGTCGAGCCCTCCATTGCATCCGTTGACACCTGACACCTGGGCACCTGGCCGGGTCGTACAACGGAATTTAGAACCGCATGCAGTTATTCACTGGACCAAAGAAACGAGGCCATATGCTTCGCTTTCGAACCTTCCGGAACCGCGCCGCACCGGATGAGCTGCTGTGATGTTTAGCCGGACGTTAGCATGTTTATAATCACCATCTAACGGACTCGTGCTCAGAAAACAAATCATGTAACGGACTCGAGAAGAAAGAGAGCTGGCACGCATAAAAAAAGGGCTAACGAGCATCAGCGCTGTCATGAACGCATGATCGTTTCCGCACAAAACGCATGATCGTTAATCTTGTTAGAAGAAAGAAACGTGGCTAAACAACCAACGCCTTTCCTCGGGAACAAACCAACCACAAAAGAGAAGACGGCAGCAGGCTCAAGAAAATGGCACAAGGAAAACACGGAGAGACGGTGCAGGACGTGGATCCTCTGACTTTGCAATCCCTGCCATACCCTGCTTTTGAGTCACTGACAGGTGGGCCCCATGCTTTGTGGGACCCGTGTGTCAGTGACTCAAAGGTAGGCTTGGCCACGGCAGGGGATCCTCGTCCGTGCAGAAGCAGCAAATGATCTTTGGGTACTCGACCTCGCAAAGGATGGATCTCTGGGTACTCCCCAGAGGGCCGAGGAAAGAACGCATGGGACATGCAGGGTTGCCTCGTTCGGTTCCAAGTGGCCTTTGCCATCTGCAGCTAGTGTTCTTGGGTAGGATTGGTGTGGGCTGCTGCACTCTAGCAAAGTCGCCGCATGGTCAACCTTCATAATGCATATGAAGGGCGTTTTACATGCACATAGAACATGTCGAGTCAAAGTCTAAATACATTTTCATTAAAAGGGAGTCTGCGTGTATTTTTTTACATTTTTTTTGAAACGGAGGTAAAAGTTTTGCCTCATTTTAAAGAAGAAGAGAATTGCCCGGTTAATTAACAGAAACCGGGCGAAAACCGTTACAACATGCCCACACAGGACACACAGGGCGGCCTGACAACCCACATAAGAACGCACACACGTCGTCGAGGACGGAAGCGTCGTCGAGGTAGCAATCCGGTGTCATCGTCATCACACCATCGCCAGGGCGACTCCGACTCCACCATCAACGACCACCGAAGAAGCCCTCACCATAAACTAGCGTCGAGGCCTGCACCGGACAACGCCAAACAGTCCACCGCACGCGCCGAAGACCAGGCAGCTCCGACACTGGTGACGAGCATTGCAGGGGGAAAGCGCTGGACCTGCGTCGAGCCAGCGCCGGAATCGACCACCCGTCTCGTGTCATCGTCACCACGGAAGCACCTCCTCTCCAGCTCCGACTTCAGGAAGACAAGTGAGGCTCGGCAACCCCTCGAACACGCCGGATGAGACCGACTACCAAAGCTTAGCAGCAGCCCAACTCCACCCGAAGCCGCCACCATTGCCACACAAGAAGTCGCGCCACAACACCATTGCCGGACGCACACCTGCCGACCGCAATGCCGCAAGCGTCCAACCCATGAAACGCACAGACAGGATCCAAAGCTCTGCAAGACGACGCCCCAAAGAAGGAAGCGACAATGTCGACGCCATCGTTCGACCTGACTGGGCCTTAGGCTTTCACCCGAAGAGCTGGAACCGAGGGTGTGCAGGGGATGGACTCCACGGCGGCGCCTCCAAGGAGGTGACACGACATCCGCGGACGCCAATGCCGCCGGCCGGCAGGATCCGGCAAGCTTTCGCCCGAAGCACCTTCCAACACCACACCCACACGTGAAGCACCGCATCGCTGACCCGCACACCTCCCACGAAGCCATCGCGCCATGACTAAGTAGAAGCCACCACATACCTCGCCGACGGCCAGAAAGACGTCGCCGAGCCCGATCCGGCAGAAAACGACCAGATCTGGCATCCCACCGTCGCTGCAACACCATGATACGTCTCCAACGTATCTATAATTTTTTATTGTTCCATGCTATTCTGTTTTGGACACTATTGGGCTTTATTATACACTTTTATATTATTTTTGGGGATAACCTATTAACCGGAGGCTCAGCCCAGAATTGCTGTTTTTTTGCCTATTTTAGGGTTTCACAGAAAAAGAATATCAAACGGAGTCCAAACGGAATGAAACCTTCGGTAACGTGATTTTCGGAACGAACATGATCCAGAGGACTTGGACCCTACGTCAAGACGTCAACCAGGAGGCCACGAGGTAGGGGGCGCGCCTATCCCCCAGGCGTGCCCTCCACCCTCGTGGGCCCCCTGTTGCTCCACCGACGCACTCCTTCCTCCTATATATACCTACGTACCCCCAAACTACTAGATACGGAGCCAAAACCCTAATTACAGCACCGTAACTTTCTGTATCCATGAGATTCCATCTTGGGGCCTTTTCCGGAGCTCCACCGGAGGGGGCATCGATCACGGATGGCTTCTACATCACACCATAGCCTCTCCGATGAAGTTTGAGTAGTTTACCTCAGACCTACGGGTCCATAGTTATTAGCTAGATGACTTCTTCTCTCTTTTTGGATCTCAATACAAAGTTCCCCCCCCTCTCTTGTGGAGATCTACTCGATGTAATCTTCTTTTGCGGTGTGTTTGTTGAGACCGATGAATTGTGGGTTTATGATCAAGTTTATCTATGAACAATATTTGAATCTTCTCTGAATTCTTTTATGTATGATTGGTTATCTTTGCAAGTCTCTTCGAATTATCAATTTGGTTTGGCCTACTAGATTGATCTTTCTTGCAATGGGAGAAGTGCTTAGCTTTGGGTTCAATCTTGCGGTGTCATTTCCCAGTGACAGTAGGGGCAGCAAGGCACACATTGTATTGTTGCCATCGAGGATAACAAGATGGGGTTTATTTCATATTGCATGAGTTTATCCCTCTACATCATGTCATCTTGCTTAAAGCGTTACTCTGTTCTCTTGAACTTAATACTCTAGATGCATGCTGGATAGCGGTCAATGTGTGGAGTAATAGTAGTAGATGCAGGTAGGAGTCGGTCTACTTGTCTCGGACGTGATGCCTATATACATGATCATACCTAGATATTCTCATAACTATGCTCAATTCTGTCAATTGCTCAAAAATAATTTGTTCACCCACGGTGAATACTTATACTCTTGAGAGAAGCCACTAGTGAAACCTATGGCCCCCGGGTCTATCTTCCATCACATTAATCTTCCAACACTTAGTTATTTTTATTGCCTTTTATTTTACTTTGCATCTTTATCATAAAAATACCAAAAATATTATCTTATCATATCTATCAGATCCCACTCTCGTAAGTGATAGTGTAGGGATTGACAACCCCTTATCGCGTTGGTTGCGAGAATTTATTTGTTTGTGTAGGTGCGAGGGACTCGTGCGTGGCATCCTACTAGATTGATACCTTGGTTCTCAAAAACTGAGGGAAATACTTACGCTACTTTGCTGCATCACCCTTTCCGCTTCAAGGGAAAACCAACACAAGTGCTCAAGAGGTAGCACACCATAGAGACCTCCAAAGGCTGGCACGCTGCCAGCCATTGCGTAGATGAGCCCCTCATAGCAGGAAGGAGTGGGCCGCGCCCGCCCCGACTCGCCGGAGATGGGCGTCCGTCCGAAGAACCGGAGCCCGCCGACGAAGCAAACCACGGCTGCCACCCACGACAGACGCTGCTAGAGGCCGACAAGCCAGACAAAAGCCACAGGGACATGCCCCAAAGGCCTACTGGCGCCGCAGCTGAGGCCACCGTCCCACCTAGAGCTGCCGAGATGCGCAGCAGAAAGGGGATCGAGCCTCCCCCACCTCGAGCGCCTTCCGCCAGACGGGGAGAAGAACCCCGCCGCATGCCGCGCCTTGCGCGCCCACGCCGCGCCACCCCGCCCCTGACCGCGGTCGTCCACGCCAGATCCACGCGAGCTCCCGCCGGAGCAGACGGCCCGCGCCGCCCCCGCCCAAGCTAGAGGTGGGGAAGACCCCGCCACCACCGAGCCGCGTGGGCTTTGCCCGGCGACGTTCGCTGGCGACGGCGAGGGAAGGAGCGGACGGCCTAGACTGAGCGGCGGTGGCTAGGGTTCACTCCCTGGCCGTCTGCGGGAGCGACCTGGGGAGCGTGTTTTACTGAAGGGCACTTTTTTTACACATAGACTCCTCTTGTCATTGACTACAATGGTTCTGCTCCAATAATTGACAATTCGTAACACATTTGATTCATCTCGACTTCTCGGTGGAAAATTAGTCCAAATGCTACTTACATCGATCGAACATCTAATGTTTAGTTAGACTATAAACTAATAGTTGTGGCAGTGATGGCTAGATTCGTCGGCAGGGTTTGTTGCGGCCACATCCGCACTTACCATAGCCATGCTTAGCGGGGGCTGACCATGAATTCCACGTTCTTACCATAGAAAATACTATGGCAAGGCAAGAAAATTATTACCAACACATCGTCCATGTTGTTTGTCAGCACTTGCTCTGTCGCAAGGACATCCCTGCCCTTGCCCAAGCCGGCCGGCAAAAGGGAGTCTTGGTCTTAGGCCAAGGCAGCAGACAACACAATGGTGGCAGTGAAGAAAAAGACGGCTACAACCTCATCGACACTCCCCCCCCTCAACATCCATCGATGTCGGTGACTACTGCGTGGCCTCCACCTACTTCAAACTCGCCAACTGAGGATGAGGTGGATTCAGACGAGACCACGAGCAAGGCAAACATTCTCAACGTTTTGGCTGAAAGTGTTTCCTTATTCTTCTTATTTGTTTTTGTTTGCAATTGATTAGGAAATTGGTGCATGATTTGATATTGATTACTAGGTTCTTTCTTTATTTTTGTAGTGAGCAAATGAATGGTGATGATGTCGCTTTCATTGAAGAATTGAATGTGAGATACACACTTGGGATCAATGACATTAGGATGTCAATGCCATATGCCCAAATAAGAGAAGCCGAGGTGGTGGTCAAGGAGATTGAAGTAAAAGAGAAGAGGAGTAGGCTGTGTAACTACAAGACCGAGGAAGACCAAGCTTTGTGTGAAACTTAGCTCAAGATCTCTCTCGATGCCATAGTCGGGGCCGACCAAACCAAGGAGAAATTTTGGCAAAGGATCAAGTACTACAATAACACGGTGACCATTCCCTCTAATCACACAGTTGGATCACTCACATCATTGGAGTTTGATCCACAACTAATGCAACTGACAGGTCGGATGTGCTGAGTAAGTCAACCTTTCGCCGCCGAGTGGTGTGCCCATCACCGAGTATGAGTCTGCCATACAAGTTCTTTACAAATAAATGAACAAGAAAAATGACTCCCGACTCTTTACTTTGCATCACTGTTACTCCAAGCTTGATGGACATGAGAAGTGGAGAAGGTGAAACTTTGAAAACACACAAAAGAGGCAAAATGATCAGCCAATGGTGATGATGATGACTTCGGAGAGAACCCCGCCACTCATGTGCGCCCGAATGGATCAAAATATGCAAAGCAACTGAAGAAGAGCGGTGTCGTTGTTGAGCATACAAGAAAGAATTGATTGCTATAGTGTAGGTGAAATGAAAAATGGTGGGCAAACATGCGAACAAGAAGATGACTTGTTTCTATGAGATGAAGGGCATGGAGGATAAGTGGAACACAGAGGCGGTGACCGAAGATAGAAAGGTGCCAACGAAGGATAAATGCTTGAGATTGATAAGAAAATGCTTGAACTAGAGGCCATGGTAAAAAATACTTGAGATTAAGGCGCAAAAGATCGCAATGGTGGGTGATGAACAAACGGAGAAGAAGGTGGTTGAGGACCGTGCTACCATGTCCATGGATCTTAGCAAAATGGAGGAGAATACAAGAAAATATTGAGAGTTCACTGGGGACATCTTGGCTAAGATGTGAGTGATACGTCTCCGTCGTATCTACTTCTCCAAACACTTTTGCCCTTGTTTTGGACTCTAACTTGCATGATTTAAATGGAACTAACCCAGACTGACATTGTTTTCACCAGAATTGCCATGGTGTTATTTTTGTGCAGAAATAAAAGTTCTCGGAATGACCTGAAAATCAATGGAGTATTATTTTGGAATATATAAGAAATACTGGAAGAAGGATCCATGTCAGGGGGCCCACCACCTGTCCACGAGGGTGGGGGGCGCCCTACCCCCTAGGTGCGCCCCCTGCCTCGCGGGCCCCCTGATGCTCCACTGACCTCAACCTTGACTCCATATATTCACTTTCGGGGAGAAAAAAGAGAGAGAAGGATTCATCGCGTTTTATAATACGGAGCCGCCGCCAAGCCCTAAACTCTCTTGGGAGGGCTGATCTGTTGTCTGTTCGGGGCTCCGGAGAGGGGAATCCGTCGCCATCATCATCATCAACCTTCCTCCATCACCAATTTCATGATGCTCACCGCCGTGCGCGAGTTATTCCATCGTAGGCTTGCTCGATGGTGATGGGTTGGATGAGATTTATCATGTAATCGAGTTAGGTTTGATAGGGTTTGATCCCTAGTATCCACTATGTTCTGAGATTGATGTTGCTATGACTTTGCTATGCTTAATGCTTGTCACTAGGGCCCGAGTGCCATGATTTCTGATCTGAACCTATTATGTTTTCATCAATATATGATAGTTATTGATCCTATCTTGCAAGTCTATAGTCACCTACTATGTGTTATGATCCGGCAACCCCGAAGCGACAATAATCGGGACCACTCCTCGTGATGACCGTAGTTTGAGGAGTTCATGTATTCACTATGTGTTAATGCTTTAGTCCAGTACTCTATTAAAAGGAGGCCTTAATATCCCTTAGTTTCCAATGGGACCCCGTTGCCACGGGAGGGTAGGACAAAAGATGTCATGCAAGTTATTTTCCATAAGCACGTATGACTATATTCGGAATACATGCCTACATTACATTGATGAACTGGAGCTAGTTCTGTGTCACCCTATGTTATGACTGTTACATGATCGATCGCATCCGGCATAATTCTCCATCACCGATCCAATGCCGACGAGCTTTTCCTATATTGTTCTTCGCTTATTTACTTTTCCGCTGCTACTGTTACCATCACTACAAAACCCAAAAATATTACTTTTGCTATCGTTACCACTACTATCATATAACTTTGCTACTAAATACTTTGCTGTAGATATTAAGTTTCCAGGTGTGGTTGAATTGACAACTCAGCTGCTAATACTTGAGAATATTCTTTGGCTCCCCTTGTGTCGAATCAATAAATTTGGGTTGAATACTCTACCCTCGAAAACTGTTGCGATCCCCTATACTTGTGGGTTATCAAGACCATTTTCTGGCGCTGGGGAGCATAGATCTATTCTTTGAGTGACTTGGGATTCATATCTGCTTATCATTATGAAGAACTTGAAAAATCAAAGAACCAAGATTTTCCCCTCAACTACGAGGGGAGGTAAGGAACTGCCATCTAGCTCTACACTTGATTCACCTTCTGTTTTGAGTAAACTTGCGACACATACAACTGCTATTCATTCTGATATGTCGCATGTTATTGATGATGCCACTTCTGCTATGCATGATACTTATGATGAAACTACTTCTATGCTTGATACTACTATGCCACTAGGTGAATTTCTCGATGAACAACTTGCTAGGGCTAGATAGAATGAAATTATTGAAACTAATAATATTGATGAAAGTGATGATGAAGATTCTCCCCCTAGATCTGAATTGCCTGTTGTTCCTGAGGGTTATGTTATGGATGAAGAAACTGCTAGAGACTTTCTTGTCTGCAATGATAGAAGTGATCTTAAGAAGTTATTAGCTAAGCTTAAAGAAAAAACTCTGAATGCTAGAATGAAATATGATCCTGCTTATGCTACTTCACCTGTCTTTATTACTGATAAGGATTATAGTTTCTCTGTTGATCCTGATATTATTACTTTGGTTGAATCTGATCCTTTATATGGCTATGAATCTGAAGCTGTCGTGGCATATCTTACTAAATTAAATGATATAGCTACCCTGTTCACTAATGATGAGAAAACTCGCTACTATTATATCCTCAAATTATTTATGTTCTCATTAAAGGGTGATGATAAGATATGGTTTAATTCTCTTGATCCTGGTTGTGTGCGTAGTCCCCATGATATGATTTACTACTTCTCTGCTAAATATTTTCCCACTCATAAGAAACAAGCTGCTTTAAGGGAATATATAATTTTGTGCAAATTGAAGAAGAGAGTCTCCCACAAGCTTGGGGGAGGCTTCTCCAATTACTTAATGCTTTGCCTGATCATCCCGTCAAGAAGAACGAAATACTTGATATCTTTTATAATGGACTAACCGATGCTTCCAGAGATTACCTGGATAGTTGTGCTGGTTGTGTTTTCAGGAAAAGAACTGTTGATCAAGCTGAAATTCTATTGAATAATATGTTGACTAATGAAAATAATTGGACACTTCCTGAACCAACTCCTAAGCCAACTCCGAAGAAAGGGGGTATTCTATTTCTCAGTCCCGAAGATATGCAAGAGGCAAATAAATCTATGAAAGAAAAATGTATAAAAGCTGAAGATGTTAAGAATTTACCACCTATTGAAGAAATACATGGTCTTAATTTGCCTCTTGTTGAAGAAATACACAGTCTCGATAACCCGACACAGGTAGTAAAGGTAAACTCTCTCTATAGATATGATAAAGCTGAAATCCCTCCTGCTAAGTTTGCTAGCCAGTGTTTGGATGAATTTGATAACTTTATGGTTAAGCAAGAAGATTTCAATGCTTATGTTGGTAGACAATTGAAACATAATGGTTACATGATTGAACACTTGAGTGATTATATGGCTAATATTAAGGGTGAACTTAAACTTATTAGTAAACATGCTTCTATGGTTACCACTCAAGTATAACAAGTACTTAAAGCTCACAATGATTTGCTCAATGAATTGAATAGTAAAAATAATGACTTTGCTATTAGAGTTGCAACTAGAGGAGGTAAAGTGACTCAGGAACCTTTGTATCCTGAGGGTCATCCTAAGAGAATTGAGCAAGATTCTCAAATAATTAACGTTTATGCACCTAGTCCTTCTAAGAGGAAGAAAAAGAAAAATGATAGGACTTTGCATGCTTCTAGTGAACCTGTTGTAGACACACCTGAGAATCCCAATGATATTTCTATTTCTGATGCTGAAACACAAGCTGGTAATGAACATGAACCTAGTGATAATGTTAATGATGATGTTCATATTGATGCTCAACCTAGCAATGATAATGATGTAGAGATTGAACCTGTTGTTGATCTTGATAACCCACAATCAAAGAATCAATGTTATGATAAGAAAGACTTTGTTGCTAGGAAGCACGGTAAAGAAAGAGAACCATGGGTTCAGAAACCCATGCTTTTTCCTCCTAAACCATCCAAGAAAAAGGATGATGAGGATTTTGAGGGCTTTGCTGAAATGATTAGAACTATGTTTTTGCGTATGCATTTGACTGATATGCTTAAAATGAATCCTTATGCTAAATATATGAAGGAAATTGTTACTAATAAAATAAAGATACCGGAAGCTGAAATTTCCACCATGCTTGCTAATTATACTTTTATGGGTGGAATACCAAAGAAACTTGGAGATCCAGGAGTACCAACTATACCATGCTCCATTAACAGAAACTATGTTAAAACTGCTTTATGTGATCTTGGAGCCGGTGTTAGTGTTATGCCTCTCTCTTTATATCATAAACTTGATTTGAATAAGTTGACACCTACTGAAATATCTTTGCAAATGGCTCATAAATCAACTGCTATACCTGTCGGTATTTGTGAGGATGTGCCTGTTGTGGTTGCAAACGTTACTATTTAACAGACTTTGTTATTCTTGATATTCCCGAGGACGATAGTATGTCTATTATTCTTGGAATACCCTTTTTGAATACTGTAGGGGCTGCTATTGATTGCACCAAAGGCAATGTCACTTTTCATGTTAATGGTAATGAGCATACGGTACACTTTCCGAGGAAACAACCTCAAGTCCACAATATCAATTCTATTGGAAAAATTCCAACTATTACTATTGGAGGTTTTGAATTTCCTCATCCTACTGTCAAGAAGAAATATGATATTCTTATTGTTGGGGACATGCATATCCCCGTTGAGGTAACCTAGTGTTATTCGAAAATTCTCCAGTTTCATGTTATTCGAAATGTGTTTGTTAACAAGAGTTGATCAACCTTGTTAGTGGATTCCTTTTGATGAGCATGAGATGGATGAATTTAGAAAACACAACTCTCTCTACCCTCTTTTTATTTTCCGTTATTTATATTAAATAAAGCAAAAATAGTAATTTCTGTCTGTTTTCTGAATTATCCATGCAATAAAAAATACCCCGAAAATAAAAGTTCTCCAAATGCCCTGAAATTTAAATATGATTTTTTTCTAGAATATTTGAGAATATCTGGCAGTGAGAACACAACAGGGGGAGCAAGCACCTGGCCACGAGGGTCCAGGGCGCGCTCACCCCCCTGGGCGCGCCCCCCTGCCTCGTGGGCCCATGGTGGCTCCCCTCCACTTATTCCAGCTACCACACTCTTTCTTTCTCCAAAAAACATCACTAGCCAGCTCAAACCCGAGTCCAAGCTCATCTTGCTGCCATTTTCGATCTCCTTGCTCAAAGCTCCATTCACAAAACTGCTTGGGGGGATTGTTCTTTGGTATGTGACTCCTCCATTGGTCCAATTAGTTTTTGTTCTAGTGATTTATTCAATTCAAATTTTTGCTGCTTATGTGACCCTGTTCTTGAGCTTGCATGTCAAATTTATTTGGTCAAAAGTAGTTTTAATGCATGATATAGCCTCTAGGCACTTGTAGGAGTAGTTGCTATCAATTTTGTTGAGTTTGGTTCACTTTTATTTTGAAGTTACTAAAAATTTCAGAAATTTTCAGAAAAAGATGAAGAGATTTTTGAGGGGCTCATCGAGCCGAACCTCGAAGGATAAACAAAGTGAAGAGAACAAGAAGCCCAAGTATAATCTCCCTCACACCGCGGAGGTTCGGCCGTGTGAATGGCCTTGTGATGATTTCTTGAGAGCAGACGAGATTTATGATGATTTCTATGAATTGGCTGAGAATGCAGGCCTCACCGCATTCCTCCACGACCAACATGAACAGTATCTCTTACTCACCAATATATTTGTGCAAAACTTTCATTTCCATGCTAGGAGCTCACCACCTACGGTGGAATTTTATTTATATGATGAGCATAAGGAGATGTCACTTCATGATTTTTGTCGGGTTTGTTTGATACCTTTTGAGGGCGGCATAGAGGAACCACATCATGACGATGTTTAAGGGTTTATTGATACAATTGCTGTAGGGGAAACGGGGAAAGTTTCCGATGTAAGAATTACTAGCATACATTTTCCTATTTTATGTTACTTTGCAATATTTGCTAGTAGATGCTTAATTGGTCGCGGAAACTGATGGTGCATTACATCCTACTCATGCTTGCATTCGGTGTTGATTAATTTTAATGCATGTTCATGACTGTTGTCGCTCTCTAGCTGGTCGCTTCCCAGTCTTTTCTAGCCTTCAGCTGTACTAAGCGGGAATACTGCTTGTGCATCCAACTCCATAAACCCCAAAGTTGTTCCATATGAGTCCACCATACCTACCTATATGCAGTATCTACCTGCCGTTCCAAGTAAATTCGTATGTGCCAAACTCTAAACCTTCAAATAAACATTCTGTTTTATATGCTCGAATAGCTCATGTATCAACTAGGGCTGTCTGTATCTTCCATGCTAGGCGGGTTATTCTCAAGAGGAGTGGACTCCGCTCCTCACTCACGAGAAAATGGCTGGTCACCGTTATGCCCAGTCCCATGCTTTATGCAAATCAAATCAAAATAACTACAAACAAAACTCCCTCGGGACTCTTGTTAGTTGGAGGCACTCGTTGTTTCGAGCAAGCCATGGATTGATGCTTGTTGGTGGAGGGGGAGTATAAACTTTACCATTCTGTTTGGGAACCGCCTATAATGTGTGTAGTATGGAAGATATTGAGATCTCTCGGTTGTTATGTTGTCAATGAAAGTATACCGCTCAAAATATTATTCATATCTATTTCAAAACTGAGCTCTGGCACCTCTACAAATCCCTACTTCCCTCTACGAAGGGCCTATCTATTTACTTTTATGTTCAGTCATCATCCTCTTATTAAAAAGCACCAGTTGGAGAGCATCATTGTCATTTGCATCCATTACTGTTAATTTACATTGAGTATGACTTGACTGGATCTCTTTTACCATGAATTACAATGTCTAGTCAGTCCTTAATCTTTAAAGGTGCTCTGCATTTATGTTTAGCGGTCTCAGAAAGGGCTAGCGAGATACCATCCTGTTATATCATATCATGATTGTTTTGAGAAAGTGTTGTCATCCGAGATTTATTATTATTGCTCGCTAGTTGATTATGTCATTGATATGAGTAAACATGAGACCTATGTGTTATTGTGAATATTGTTAGTTCATAATCTTTGCTGAAAACCTGAATGCTGGCTTTACATGTTTACAACAACAAGGGCAAACAGAGTTTGTAAAAGTTTTTCTTTATCACTTTCAGTTTATCAACTGAATTTCTTGAGGACAAGCAAAGGTTTAAGCTTGGGGGAGTTGATAAGTCTCCGTCGTATCTACTTCTCCAAACACTTTTGCCCTTGTTTTGGACTCTAACTTGCATGATTTGAATGGAACTAACCCGGACTCACGCTGTTTTCAGCAGAATTGCCATGGTGTTATTTTTGTGCAGAAATAAAAGTTCTCGAATGACCTGAAAATCAACGGAGAATTATTTTGGAATATTAAAAAATACTGGAAGAAAGATCCACGTCAGGGGGCCCACCACCTGTCCATGAGGGTGGGGGGGCGCCCTACCCCCCTGGGTGCGCCCCCTGCTTCGTGGGCCCCCTCATGCTCCACCGACCTCAACCTTGACTCCATATATTCACTTTCGGGGAGAGAGAAAAAATAAGAGAGAAGGATTCATCGCGTTTTACGATATGGAGCCGCCACCAAGCCCTAAACTCTCTCGGGAGGGTTGATCTGGAGTCTGTTTGGGGCTCCGGAGAGGGCAATCCGTCGCCATCGTCATCATCAACCTTACTCCATCACCAATTTCATGATGCTCACCGTCGTGCGTGAGTAATTCCATCATAGGTTTGCTGGACGGTGATGGGTTGGATGAGATTTATCATGTAATCAAGTTAGTTTTGTTAGGGTTTGATCCCTAGTATCCACTATGTTCTGAGATTGATGTTGCTATGACTTTGCTATGCTTAATGCTTGTCACTAGGGCCTGAGTGCCATGATTTCTGATCTGAACCTATTATGTTTTCATCAATATATGAGAGTTCTTGATCCTATCTTGCAAGTCTATAGTCACCTACCATGTGTTATGATCCGGCAACCCTGAAGTGACAATAATCGGGACCACTCCCGGTGATGACCGTAGTTTGAGGAGTTCATGTATTCACTATGTGTTAATGCTTTGGTCCGGTACTCTATTAAAAGGAGGCCTTAATATCCCTTAGTTTCCAATAGGACCCCGCTACCACGGGAGGGTAGGACAAAAGATGTTATGCAAGTTCTTTTCCATAAGCACGTATGACTATATTCGGAATACATGCCTACATTACATTGATGAACTGGAGCTAGTTCTGTGTCACCCTATGTTATGACTGTTACATGATCGATCGCATCCGGCATAATTCTCCATCACTGATCCAATGCCTACGAGCTTTTCCTATATTGTTCTTCGCTTATTTACTTTTCCGTTGCTACTGTTACCATCACTACAAAACCCAAAAATATGTCTTTTGCTATCGTTACCACTACTATCATATTACTTTGCTACTAAATACGTTGCTGCATATATTAAGTTTTCAGATGTGGTTGAATTGACAACTCAGTTGCTAATACTTGACAATATTCTTTGGCTCCCCTTGTGTCGAATCAATAAAGTTGGGTTGAATACTCTACCCTCGAAAACTGTTGCCATCCCCTATACTTGTGGGTTATCAGTGAGCACCGACGGAGCATTGGCAGGACTAAGGGGGGTGTCAGCCCCCCCTTCCTTGAGAAATATTGCATGGATAGCTCCTCTAACACCTAAACTCCTTGCTAATCTTCTAGCCTCTCTAAACTCCCCAGCTCCTTCCCCTCCTGATTTGGTTCACGCTCCGCCACTAGGTATGAGGTAATGACAACAACGGGAGTGGTATTTGTGTTGGCGGAAATAGCACATCCGACAGTGACAACGGCGCGAGCGCATGATGCCCATATGAACTATGATGACATTTGATCCACTAGGTGTTTGTGGGTTTTTGAATGAACTTTCTCATTTTGTGCCTTTAAGCACTAATTATGGTTATGTTTGATGCATTCGATGAATTATATTTTTACGTGTAGTCCAATTATGATGTGATGCTATGTTTGTGTTGAAACGTGATCAATAGGTTATATTTGTTTTTTTGAACATCTGGCAAATAGAACTTTTAGGATAGAATATCTTCTATATAAGGGCATCTCCAAAGTGGACCTTCAACCGACAGCAACCGTCCGGACTGCACAGTTCGTACATGTTTTACCCACCATTGAGACCGTGTATCCGTCCGCCTGCCGGTCCGGACATCCTTTTTCCCTCCGGAAGCAAACTATGGGGGCTTTGCGGGAGTTTGGACACAAACCACATATGACTCTGACACCCCATGCCCACCAAAACCCCTCCCGGACCCCACATCTCCATTGTTCCATCTTTCTCTGCATCCGTTTTCTCTCTGGCCGATGCCACCGCTCCGCCACCCAAGTCACCCACCAAACCCTTCCCAGAACTCCGCGACCTCTGCTACTTCTTGAGCTTGCGTTGGTTTTTCCCTTCAAGAGGAAAGGGTGATGCAGCAAAGTAGAGATAAGTATTTCCCTCAGTTAAGAACCAAGGTATCAATCTAGTAGGAGGAACACACAAGTCTCCGATGATAGCACCTTCACAAACAAACAAATACTTGCACCCAACGTGATAAAGGAGTTGTCAAACCCTTCACAGTTACTTGCAAGGATGAGATCTAATAGTGATAGATATAAACGATAAGTAAAAGAGAAAAATAAGATAAAAGTAAATAATTTGCAGCAACATAATTTTGTGTTTTTTGGTTTTATAGATCTGAAAATAATATGATAGAAATAGACCCGGGGGCCATAGTTTTCACTAGAGGCTTCTCTCTTGAAAGAAGGCATATGGTGGGTAAACAAATTACTATTGAGCAATTGATAGAAAAGTTCATAGTTATGACAATATCTTGATCATGAATATAGGCATCACGTTCGTGACAAGTAGACTGACTCATGTCTGCATCTACTACTATTACTCCACACATCGACCGCTATCCAGCATGCATCTAGTGTATTAAGTCAACAAAAACGGAGTAACACCTTAAGCAAGATGACGTGATGTAGAGAGATAGAACAAACACTACTAGGGAAAAGTCTTTGCATCTACTATCAGTATGAACAAACACTACTAGGGAAAAGTCTAGTAGTAGCGCAGGTTAAACAGCTAGTAGTAGCACGGGTGTCCGCGCTACTATACGGCGCTACAGCTAACTTGTAGTAGTAGCGCGGGTGATACTACTATCAGTATGAACAAACACTACTAGGGAAAAGTCTAGTAGCAGCGCGGGTTAAACATCTAGTAGTAGCGCGGGTGTTCGCGCTACTATACGGCGCTACAGCTAACTTGTAGTAGTAGCGCAGGTGCTACCCGCGCTACTACTATTAATTTCAAAAACAAAAAATCTCAATCTCGTGCATACTATCAATGGCAGCAATGGTTCGATCTAGCGCCGACAGGGGTCACCGGAGGTCGGAAGGGAAGCGGCAGACCGGATCCCGCGACGGTTGCTGCAGAGGGCCCGAATCCATGGCCGAGCAAGGCGGCGGCGTGGGGCTCCTCTTCACAGCCAAGGCAGCGAGCTCCTGGTCGTCCATGGCGATGACCTGCATGGGCAAGGACAAGGGACGGTGAGTCAAACCAGAGGGAGAGAGATAAAAAGAAAAACGAGGGAGAGAGGAAGGAGATGGAGGTAGTAGCGGGGTTGGTCGCCGGTGGTGAGGTGCATCGTCGTGGTGGCATGGAGGCGAGGGGGAAGACGGGCGAGCTCCTGGACGCCAGCGAGGCGAGGAGGTGAACTCGTTGGGCGCCATGGAGGAGGAGGTGTGCTTGGGCAGGAGCACCATGGGAGAGCCTATGGAGAGAGGAGGGAGAGTGAGGGATAGAGGAGGAATTCGACCGAGGATATGGGGACTTCACCTACCTTGTACTTAGTAGTAGAAAGGGGTATAAACTCGTGCTACTACTATCAACTTAGTAGTAGCGCAGGTTTATACCCCTCTCTACTACTATGGCATGTTCCCGGGGGGAAACGGTAGAGACCACTTAGTAGTAGCGAGGGTTATAAACCCGAGCTACTACTATCAACTTAGTAGTAGCGGGGGGTATAAACCCGCGCTACTACTAAGTAGCAGTAGCGAGGGGTATAAACCTGTGCTACTAGTAAGCGTCTGCCTATAAGCTTTTCCCAAGTAGTAAAACCCCATCTTTTTATCCTTAGTGGCAACAATACAAATGCATGTCATGTCCCCTTTTGTCGCTGGGAATAAGCACCTCATGATTGAACCCATTACAAAGCACCTCTCCCATTGCAAGAAATATCAATCTAGTTGGCCAAACCAAATCAATAGATCAGAGAGAAATGCAAAGCTATATTAATCATGCACAAAAGAGTTCAGAGAAGACTCAAATAATATTCATAGATAATCTGATCATAAACCCACAATTCATCGGATCTCAACAAACGCACTGCAAAAGAAGATTACATCGAATAGATCTCCAAGAACATCAAGGAGAACATTGTATT
Source organism: Triticum aestivum (assembly GCF_018294505.1). Classification (NCBI taxonomy): domain Eukaryota; kingdom Viridiplantae; phylum Streptophyta; class Magnoliopsida; order Poales; family Poaceae; genus Triticum; species Triticum aestivum. Next base: position 427,087,711 of record NC_057806.1, on the reverse strand, counting down.
GAAGATCAAAGAGACAGAAGAAGCCATCTAGCTACTAGCTATGGACTCATAGGTCTATGGTAAACTACTCACAAATCATCGAAAGGGTAGCAAGGTTGATGCAGAAGTCCTCCGTGGTCGAATCCCCCTCCGGTAGAGTACAGGAAAAGGCCTCAAGATGGGATCTCGCGATAACAGAAACTTGTGGCGGCAGAAAAGTATTTTGCGTGTGCCCTCTGGTCTACGGGGAGTATTTGGGTATTTATAGAATAAAGATTAGGGTTAGAAGTGCCACGAGGGGCCCACAAGCTCCGGGGGTGCCCCCTAGGGTGCGGCCTCCGAGCTTGTGGCCACCCCATGGCCCTTCTTGTTGGGGAACATAGTAATTTCGAAAAATTTCCTACGCACATGCAAGATCATGGTGATGCATAGCAACGAGAGGGGAGAGTGTTGTCCACGTATCCTCGTAGACCGAAAGCAGAAGCGTTAGCACAACGCTGTTGATGTAGTCGTATGTCTTCACGATCTGACCGATCAAGTACCGAACGCACGACACCTCCGAGTTTAGCACACGTTCAGCCCGATGACGTCCCTCGAACTCCGATCTAGCCGAGTGTTGAGGGAGAGTTTCGTCAGCACGACGGCGTGGTGACGATTATGATGTTCTATCGACGCAGGGCTTCGCCTAAGCACCACTACAGTATTATCGAGGTGGACTATGGTGGAGGGGGGCACCACACACGGCTAAAAGATCAAATCAATTGTTGTGTCTCCAAGGTGTGCCTCCCTCCCCGTATATAAAGGAGTGGAGGAGGAGGAGAGGGCCGGCCCCTATGGCGCGCCCTGGCGGAGTCCTACTCCCACCGGGAGTAGGATTCTTCCCCTTTCCAAGTAGTAGGAGTAGGGGAAAAGGAAGGGGAAGAGGGAAGAGAAGGATGGAGGGGGCGCCGCCCCTCCCCCTAGTCCAATTCAGACTAGTTATTGGGGGGGGGGGCAGCCTGCCTCTGTCTCTCCCCTAAAGCCCAATAAGGCCCATATACTTCTTCCCCCGTATTCCCGTAACTCCCCGGTACTCCGAAAAATACCCGAATCACTCGGAACCTTTCCGATGTCCGAATATAGTCATCCAATATATTGATCTTTACGTCTCGACCATTTCGAGACTCCTCGTCATGTCCCCGATCTCATCCGGGACTCCGAACTACCTTCGGTACATCAAAACTTATAAACTCATAATATAACCGTCATCGAACTTTAAGCGTGCGGACCCTACGGGTTCGAGAACTATGTAGACATGACCGAGACACGTCTCCGGTCAATAACCAATAGCGGAACCTAGATGCTCATATTGGCTCCTACATAATCTACGAAGATCTTTATCGGTCAAACCGCATAACAACATACGTTGTTCCTTTTGTCATCGGTATGTTACTTGCCTGAGATTTGATCGTCGGTATATCAATACCTAGTTCAATCTCGTTACCGGCAAGTATCTTTACTCATTCCGTAACACATCATCCCGCAACTAACTCATTAGTTGCAATGCTTGCAAGGCTTAAGTGATGTGTATTACCGAGTGGGCCCAGAGATACCTCTCCGACAATCGGAGTGACAAATCCTAATCTCGAAATACGCCAACCCAACAAGTACCATCGGAGACACCTATAGAGCACCTTTATAATCACCCAGTTACGTTGTGACATTTGGTAGCACACAAAGTGTTCCTCCGATAAACGGGAGTTGCATAATCTCATAGTCATAGGAACATGTATAAGTCATGAAGAAAGCAATAGCAACAAACTAAACGATCAAGTGCTAAGCTAACAGAATGGGTCAAGTCAATCACATCATTCTCCTAATGATGTGATCCCGTTAATCAAATGAAAACTCTTTGTCTATGGCTAGGAAACATAACCATCTTTGATCAACGAGCTAGTCAAGTAGAGGCATACTAGTGACACTCTGTTTGTCTATGTATTCACACATGTATCATGTTTCCGGTTAATACAATTCTAGCATGAATAATAAACATTTATCATGATATAAGGAAATAAATAATAACTTTATTATTGCCTCTAGGGCATATTTCCTTCACTTCTTGCCTCCTCCCGAAGCTTCCAGGGTGTCTTGTGGTCTAAGAAAAATCATCAATTTTTTTCCATTTGGACTCCCTTTGGTATTGGTTTTGCGGAAAGGCAAAAACAAGGAAAAACAACAACTAACAGTTGGCACTAGGTTAATAAGTTAGTCGCAAAAAATGATATAAAATAGCATAATAGTACATATAAAATATCCAAGATTGATAATTTAATAACACGAAACAATAAAAACTTATAGGTTTGTTGGAGACGTATCAAGCATCCCCAAGCTTAATTCCTACTCGTCCTCGAGTAGGTAAATGATAAAAACAAATTTTTTGACGTGGAATGTGATGGAAATATGCCCTAGAGGCAATAATAAAGTTATTATTATTATATTTCCTTATTAATGATAAAGGATTATTATTCATACTAGAATTGTATTGACCAGAAACTTAAATAAATGTGTGAATACATAAACAAATACCTTGTCCCTAGTTAGCCTCTACTAGACTAGCTCGTTGATCAAAGATGGTTAAGGTTTCCTAACCATAGACATGATTTGACATTTGATAAAGGGATCACATCAAAGATGGACAAGACGCAACCGTTAGTATAGCATATGATCGTTCATTTTATTGCTATTGATTTCTTAATGTCAAATACATGTTTCTTTGACCATGAGATCATGCAACTCCTGGAAACCGGAGGAATACCTTTTGTGCTATGAAACGTCACAACGTAATTGGGTGATCATAAAGATGCTCTACAGGTATATCCGAAGGTGTCTGTTGAGTTGGCTTGAACCAAGATTGGGATTTGTCACTCCGTATATCGGAGAGGTATCTCTGGGCCCTCTTGGTAATACTGCATCACAAGAAGCTTGCAAGCAAAGTGACTAAGGAGTTAGTTATGAGATGATGTATTGCAGAATGAGTAAAGAGACTTGCCAGTAACGAGATTGAACTAGGTATGAAGAAACCGACGATCGAATCTCGGGTAAGTAACATACCGACAAACAAAGGGAATAACGTATGTCATCATAAAGGTTCGAACGATAAAGATCTCTGTATAACATGTTGGAACCAATATGGGCATCCAGGTCCCGCTATTGGTTATTGACCGGAGAAGCATCTCGGTCATGTCTACATCATTCTTGAACCCGTAGGGTCCGCGCGCTTAACGTTCATTGACGATATAGTATTATATGAGTTATGTGAGTTCGTGACCAAATGTTGTTTGGAGTCCCGGATGAGATCAAGGACATGACAAGTAGCTTCGAAATGGTCCAGAGGTAAAGATTGATATATCGGATGATGCTATTTGGTCACCAGAAAGGTTTCAGAATGTACCAGGTTTTATCGGAGTACCGAAAGGGGTTTCGGGAGGCCACCGACACTTGGAGGGCCTCATGGGCCAAAGGAGGGAGGTGCACCAGCCCACTAAGGGGCTGACACACTCCACCTCCCCTGGCAATGAGCCAAGGAAGGAAAGGGGTGCTAAGGCAGGGCAGCCGTCGGCCCCTCCCCTACCATCTTGTCCACCCCTAAATAAGGAAAGGGGGGAGGCGCCTAGGGCAGTAGCCCAGGGTGGCCGCCGGCTTTGCATCATGTTTACCTACTGTTATTTACAATGTTTTTATGCATAATAATACTTTTTGGAGTAATTCTAATGCCTTTTCTCTCATAATATGCAAGGTTGACACAAAGAGGGAGAATACCGACAGCTGGAATTTTGTACCTGAAAAAGCTACATCAGGCTACATATTTTGCACAACTCCAAATGAGCTAAAACTTCAAGGGGATTTTTATGGAATATATAAGAATTACTGGAGCAAATAACAACCAGAGGTGGCCCACCAGGTGGGCACAACCCACCTGGGCGCGCCAGGGAGCCCAAGCGCGCCCTGGTGGGTTGTGCTCTCCTTGGCCCACCTCCGGTGCCCCTCTTCTAGCATATAAGTCATTTTTACCTAGAAAAAAAGAGGACTTTCGGGACAAAGCACCGCCGTCTCGAGGTGGAACTTGGGCAGGAGCACCTTTGCCCTCTGACGGAGCGATTCCGCTGGGGAAACTTCCCTCCCGAAGGGGGAAATCATCGTCATCATCATCAGCAATAACTCTTCCATCTTGGGGAGGGCAATCTCCATCAACATATTAAACATTACCATCTCCTCTCAAACCCTAGTTCATCTCTTGTGTTCAATCTTTGTACCAGAACCTTAGATTGGTGCTTGTGGGTGACTAGTAGTGTTGATTACATCTTGTAGTTGATTACTATATGGTTTATTTGGTGGAAGATTATATGTTAAGATCCATTATGCTATTTAATACCCCTCTGATCTTGAGCATGATTATCATTTGTGAGTAGTTACAATTGTTCTTGAGGTCACGGGAGAAATCTTGTTGCAAGTAATCATGTGAACTTGATATGTGTTTGATATTTTGATGGTATGTATGTTGTGAATCCCTTAGTGGTGTCGTGTGAACATCGACTACATGGCACTTCACCTTATTAGGGCCTAAGGAATGCATTGTGGAGTAGTAATTAGATTATGGGTTGCGAGAGTGACAGAAGCTTAAACCCTAGTTTATGTGCTACTTCGTAAGGGACTGATTTGGATCCAAAAGTTTAATGCTATGGTTAGATTTATTCTTAATACTTTTCTCATAGTTGTGGATGCTTGCAAGGGGGTTAATCATAAGTAGGAGGTTTGTTCAAGTATGAACAACACCTAAGCACCGGTCCACCCACATATCAAATTATAAAAGTAGCAAACAGAAATCAAACCAACATGATGAAAGTGACTGGATGAAATTCCCGTGTACCCTCTAGAACGCTTTGCTTATCATAAGAGACCGTTTTGGCATGTCCTTTGCCTCAAAAGGATTGGGCTACCTTGCTGCACTTTTGTTACTGTTACCATTACTTGCTCGTTAAAATTATCTTGCTATCAAACTACTCGTTACTTATAATTTTAGTGCTTGTAGAAAATACCTTGCTGAAAACCACTTGTCATTTCCTTCTGCTCTTCGTTGGGTTCGGCACTCTTACTTATCAAAAGTACTACGATTGACCCCCTATACTTGTGAGTCATCAAGGCTCTTTTCTGGCACCGTTGCCGGGGAGTGAAGCGCTCTTGGTAAGTGGAAATCGGTAAGGAAAAATTATTACTACGTGCTGAAATTTATTGTTACTTGTTACTATGGAGAACAATCCTTTGAGGGGTTTGTTCGGGGTATCTTCACCTCGACTGGAACCACAATTAGTTTCCCCTCAACCTACTGCACCTACTAAAAATATTGGTTATGAAATTCCTTCGGTTATGATAGAACAACTCCTAGCTAATCGTTATGCAGGAGATGGAACTGAACATCCTGATATGCCCTTGATATATGCAGATGAAATTTGTGGATTATTTAAGCTTGCAGGTGAAGGAAATATTCCCTAGAGGCAATAATAAAGTTGTTATTTTATATTTCCTTATATCATGATAAATGTTTATTATTCATGCTAGAAATGTATTAACCGGAAACTGGGTACATGTGTGGATACATAGACAAAACATCGTTTCCCTAGTAAGCCTCTACTAGACTATCTCGTTAATCAAAGATGGTTAAGTTTCCTAACCATAGACATATGTTGTCATTTGATGAATGGGATCACATCATTAGGAGAATGATGTGATGGACAAGACCCATCCATTAGCTTAGCCTATTGATCGTTCAGTTTTATTGCTATTGCTTTCTTCATGTCATATACATATTCCTTTGACTATGAGATTATGCAACTCCCGGATACCGAAGGAATACTTTGTGTGATATCAAACGTCACAACATAACTGGGTGATTATAAAGATGCTCTACAAGTATCTCCAAAGGTGTTTGTTGGGTTGGCATAGATCGAGATTAGGATTTGTCACTCCAAGTATCGGAGAGGTATCTCTGGGCCCTCTCGGTAATGCACATCATAATAAGCCTCCCAAGCAATGTGACTAATGAGTTAGTTGTGGCATGATGTATTAAAGAATGAGTAAAGAGACTTGTCGGTAATGAGATTGAACTAGGTATGAAGATATCGACGATCGAATCTCGGGCAAGTAACATACCGATGACAAAGGGAATAACGTATGTTGTCATTACGGTACGACCAATAAAGATCTTCGTAGAATATGTGGGAACCAATATGAGCATCCAGGTTCCGCTGTTCGTTATTGACCGGAGAGGTGTCTTAGTCATGTCTACATAGTTCTCGAACCCGTAGGGTCCGCACGCTTAACGTTCGATGACGATTTTGTATTAAATGAGTTATGTGATTTGGTGACCGAATGTTGTTCGGAGTCCCAGATGAGATCACGGACATGACAATGAGTCTCGAAATGATCAATAGGTAAAGATTTATATATAGGACAATGATATTCAGACACCGGAAGTGTTCTGGGGGTCCGAGTACATATCGGGTCACCAGAAGGGGTTACGGGCGGCCCCCCGGCAACTACATGGGCCTAATGGGCCAAGAAGGGGACAGAACAACCCCTAGGGGGCTGGTGCACACCATGTAGGCTGAATTAGGAGGGGAAGGAAAGAGGAGAATAGGGAAAGGAAGGGGGGATTCGGCCTCCCCTTCCTTCTCTCCTCCCTCCTCCTTCCTTCCCCCTCTGGAATATATGGTAAGAGGGGGGCAAATTGGGAGGCGCCCAAGTAGGATTCCTCTTACTTGGGGCGCCCCCTTGGCTGCCTCTCCTCCCCTCCAACCTATATATATGAGGGGGGCACCGCTAGAACACACATCAACAGTTGTTAGCCATGAGCAGCGCCTCTCTCCATAGTTTACGCCTCCGGTCATATTCACGTAGTGCTTAGGCGAAGCCCTGCGCGGATCACTTCACCATCACTATCACCATGACATCATGCTAATGGAACTCTCCCTCGACACTTTGTTGGATCAAGAGTTCAAGGGACGTCATCGAACTGAACATGTGCAAAACTCGGAGGTGCCATACGTTTGGTGCTTGATTGGTCAGAACAAGAAGAAGTTCGACTACATCAACCGCGTTCTCAAACGCTTCTGCTTTCGGTTTACGAGGGTACGTGGACACACTCTCCCCTCTCATTGCTATGCATCTCCTAGATAGATCTTACGTGAGCGTAGGATTTTTTTTCTTGAAATTGCATGCTACGTTTCCCAACAGTGGCATCCGAGCCAGGTCTATGCGTAGATGATATGCACGAGTAGAACACAAAGAGTTGCGGGCGGTGATCCTCATACTGCTTACGACCAAGATCTTATTTTGATTCGGCGTTATTGTTGGATGAAGCGGCCTAGACCAACCTTGCATGACCATGTTCATGAGACCGGTTCCACCGACAGACATGCTACTGGTTTTGCATAAAGGTGGCAGGTGGGTGTCTGTTTCTGTAACTTTAGTTGAATCGAATTTGACTGTGGCCAGACCTTGTTGAAGGTTAAAGCAGCAAACTTGATAAATCACCATTGTGGTTTTGATGAGTAAGTAAGAACGGTTCTTGCTAGAAGCCTGTAGCATCCGCGTAAAACTTGCAACAACAAAGTAGAGGACGTCTAACTTGTTTTTGCAGGGCATGTTGTGATGTGATATGGTCAAGACATGATGTGATATACGTTATTGTATGAGATGATCATGTTTTGTAAAAGTTATCGGCAACTGGTGGGAGCCTTATGGTTGTCGCTTTTATTGTATGAAATGCAAATGCCATGTAATTGCTTTACTTTATCACTATGCGTTAGCGATAGTTGTAGAAGCAATAGTTGGTGAGATGACCACAACGCTACGATGGAGATCAAGGTGTCAAGCCGGTGACGATGGAGATCATGACGATGCTTTGGATATGGAGATCAAAGGCACAAGATGATGCTGGCCATATCATGTCACATATTTTGATTGCATGTGATGTTTATCTTTTATGCATCTCATTTTGCTTAGTACGGCGGTAGCATTATAAGATGATCCCTTACTAAAATTTCAAGGTATAAGTGTTCTCCCTGAGTATGCAGCATTGCGACTGTTCGTCGTGCTGAGACACCATGTGATGATCAGGTGTGATAGGCTCTACGTTCACATACAACGGGTGCAAGACAGTTCTGCACATGTGGAATACTCGGATTAAACTTGACAAGCCTAGCATGTACACACATGGCCTCGGAACACTGGAGACTGAAAGGTCGAACATGAATCACATAGTAGATATGATACACATAGAGATGTTCACCATTGAAGACTACTCCATCTCACGTGATGATCGGACATGGTTTAGTTGATTTGGATCACGTAATCATTTAGATGACTCGAGGGATGTCTATCTAAGTGGGAGTGCTCAAGTAATATGATTAATAAAACTTAATTTATCATGAACTTAGTCCTGATAGTTTTTTGCATACACACAAAACTCAACAGAAAATCTCATAAGCTCTGTTAGTATAAGAAAATAAATCACCACTTTTGGTACTGTTGTGAACTCATTATTTATTTATATTGGTGTAATATATACTTTATTCCAACTTTTCCATGGTTCATACCCCCTTGATACTACCCATAGAATCATCAAAATAAGCAAACAACACATAGAAAACAGAATCTGTCAAATACAGAACAATCTTTAGCAATCTGTAACTCTCGAATACTTCTGTACTTACAAAAATTCTGAAAAATTAGGACACAATAAGCAATTTGTTTTTAATCTTTTGCAAAAGAATCATTATTTTATCACGCTTCTGTTAAATATGAGAATTGTTTTCCTGAACGCAAAAGTTTCTGTTTTTCAGCAAGATCAAATCAACTATCACCATAAGCCATCCCAAAGGTCTTACTTGGCTCAAACACTAATAAAAACAAAAACCACATCTAACTATAGGCTAGATGAATTATTTATTGCAAAACAGAACCTAAAAAGCAAAAATAAAAATAAAATTGGGTTGTCTCCCAACAAGCGCTATTGTTTAACGCCCTTAGCTAGGCATAAAACACGAATAGATCTAGGTATTGTCATCTTTGGTATGCAATCCATAAGTAGCTCTCATAATAGATTCATATGGCAATTTAATTTTCTTTCTTGGAAAGTGTTCCATGCCCTTCCTTAACGGAAATTGAAAGATAATGTTTCCTTCTTTCATATCAATAATTGCACCAATCATTTTAGGAAAGGTCTACCAAGAATAATAGGACATGTAGGATTGAAATCTATATCAAGAACAATGAAATCTACGGGAACATAATTCCTTTTTGCAACAATAAGAACATTATTAATCCTTCCCATGGGTTTCTTAATAGTGGAGATGCAAATTTAAAGAACAATCGTCAAATTCACTGAAACCTAGCACATCACATAAAGTTTTTGGAATCGTGGAAACACTAGCACCCAAATCACACAAAGCATGTCACTCATAATCTTTAATCTTAATCTTAATAGTAGGTTCCCACTCATCATAAAGTTTTCTAGTGATAGAAACTTCCGATTCCAGCTTTTCTTCAAAATATTGCATCATGGCATCAACGATATGTTTAGTAAAAGCTTTGTTTTGATTATAAGCATGAGAAGTATTCAACATGGATTTCAAAAAGGAAATACAATCTATTAAAGAAATTATCATAATTAAATTCCTTTAAATCCAAAAGAGTGGGTTCATTGGTACTTAAAGTTTTGACCTCTCCAATCCCACTTTTATCAATTTTTGCATGAAGATCTAGAAACTCCAAATCATGGGGACGCCTTTTAACTAAAGTTGACTCATCTCCAGTCCCATATTTATCAAGACTTATATTGGAAAACAGAGATTCAATAGGAGTCACATCAATCACTTTAAGATCTTCATCATTATTTTCACGAAAACTAGAAGAACAGGTTTTTACAAATCAATCTCGTTTAGCACGCATCTTAGCAGTTCTTTCGGTGCACTCATCAAGAGAAATTCTATCCACGTTCTAGCCAAATCATCAATCTTAAGCAATTTTTCTTCAATCAAAGCATTGAAATTCTTTTGCGAACTCATAAATTCTTTAACACTATTCTCAAAACAAGAGGGCATCTTATTATAATTTCCATAAGAATTGTTGTAGGAATTACCATAATTATTAGAGGAATTACTAGGAAAGGGCCTAGGATTAAAATTACCTCTATACGCGTTATTACCAAAATTGTTCCTACCAACAAAAGTCACATCCATAGATTCATTATTATTTTCAATCAAATAGACAAAGACATATCATTAGGATCAATAGAAGTAGTCTTGCTAGCAAATAATTTCATAAGCTCGTCCATCTTTCCACTCAAAACATTAATCTCTTCAATCGCATGCACTTTTTTACTAGTGGAAGATCTTTTTGTATGCCATTGAGAATAATTAACCATAATATTATCTAGGAGTTTAGTAGCTTCTCCTAAAGTAACGACCATGGAACAATTTGCATCGGAGATTTAAATGACCATGTTCATGGAAAAGTTGACAAGTATGGTGAAGAAATTTTAAATTTTCAGCACAAACATCTAGCCTCTCTTGCAACCACTTAGTTTCCAAATACTTATGCCTCTTGCAAAATCTATTTTCCCTAATTGGTGTGTACTTTCAGGCTCTATATATTCCACAAAAGTTGACATGCTTATAAGAGACATTTTCATCATGACTAGTGCAATAATCATTAGTACCATGGATATTCAAGGAGTTCATACTAACAACATTGCAATCATGCTCATGACTCAAAGATTTAGTGCCAAACATTTTATAGACTTCTTCTTCTAGCACTTGAGCACAATTTTCCTTTCCATCATTCTCATGAAAAATATTAAAAAGATGAAGCGTATGAGGCAAACTCACTTCCATTTTTTGTAATTTTCTTTTATAAACTAAACTAGTGCTAAAACAAGAAACAAAAGAATTCGATTGCAAGATCTAAAGATATACCTTCAAGCGCTAACCTCCCCGGCAACGGCGCCAGAAAAGAGCTTGATGTCTACTACACAACCTTCTTCTTGTAGACGTTGTTGGGCCTCCAAGTGCAGAGGTTTGTAGGACAGTAGCAAAATTCCATCAAGTGGATGACCTAAGGATTATCAATCCGTGGTAGGCGTAGGATGAAGATGGTCTCTCTCAAGCAACCCTGTAACCAAATAACAAAGAGTCTCTTGTGTCCCCAACACACCCAATACAATGGTAAATTGTATAGGTGCACTAGTTCGGCGAAGAGATGGTGATACAAGTGCAATATGGATGGTAGATAAAGGTTTTTGTAATCTGAAAATATAAAAAAAGCAAGGTAGCAAGTGGTAAAAGTGAGCACAAACGATATTGCAATGCTAGGAAACAAGGCCTAGGGTTCATACTTTCACTAGTGCAAGTTCTCTCAACAATAATAACATAATTGGATCATATAACTATCCCTCAACATGCAACAAAGAGTCACTCCAAAGTCACTAATAGCGGAGAGCAAACGAAGAGATTATGGTAGGGTACGAAACCACCTCAAAGTTATCCTTTCTGATCGATCTATTCAAGAGTCCGTAGTAAAATAACACGAAGCTATTCTTTCCGTTCAATCTATCATAGAGTTAGTACTAGAATAACACCTTAACACACAAATCAACCAAAACCCTAATGTCACCTAGATACTCCAATGTCACCTCAAGTATCCGCGGGTATGATTATACGATATGCAGCACACAATCTCAGATTCATCTATTCAACCAACACAAAGAACTTCAAAGAGTGCCCCAAAGTTTCTACCGGAGAGTCAAGACGAAAACGTGTGCCAACCCCTATGCATAAGTTCACGAGTGGAACCCGCAAGTTGATCACCAAAACATACATCAAGTGGATCACGTGATATCCCATTGTCACCACACATAAGAAGATGCAAGACATACATCAAGTGTTCTCAAATCCTTAAAGACTCAATCCGATAAGATAACTTCAAAGGGAAAAGTCAATTCATCACAAGAGAGTAGAGGGGGAGAAACATCATAAGATCCAAATATAATAGCAAAGCTCGCGATACATCAAGATCGTACCACCTCAAGAACAAGAGAGAGAGAGGGAGAGAGAGAGATCAAACACATAGCTACTGGTACATACCCTCAGCCCCGAGGGTGAAATACTCGCTCCTCGTCATGGAGAGCGTCGGGATGATGAAGATGGCCAGCGGAGAGGGATTCCCCCCTCCGGCAGGGTGCCGGAACGAGTCTAGATTGGTTTTGGTGGCTACAGAGGCTTCTGGCGGCGGAACTCCCAATCTATTATGTTCCCCGATGTTTTTAGGGTATATTGATATATATATATATATATATATATATATATATATAGGCGAAAGAAGTCGGTCAGGGGAGCCACGAGGGGCCCACGAGGGTGGGGGCGCGCCTATGGGGGCAAGCGCGCCTCCCTGCCTCGTGGCCACCTTGAAGCTTCCCTGACGTATACTCCAAGTCTCCTGGATTGCTTCCGTTCCAAAAATAACTCTCCCGAAGGTTTCATTCCTTTTGGACTCTGTTTGATATTCCTTTTCTTCGAAACACTGAAATAGGCAAGAAAACAACAATTTGGGCTAGGCCTACGGTTAATAGGTTAGTCCCCAAAATAATATAAAAGTGTATAATAAAGCCCATAAACATCCAAAACAGATAATATAATAGCATGAAACAATCAAAAATTATAGATACGTTGGAGACGTATCAGCATCCCCAAGCTTAATTCATGCTCGTCCTCGAGTAGGTAAATGATAAAATCAGAATTTTTGATGTGGAATGCTACCTAACATATTTATCCATGTAATTCTCTTTATTGTGGCAAGAATATTCAGATCCAAAAGATTCAAGACAAAAGTTTAATGCTGACATAAAAAAATAATACTTCAAGCATACTAACAAAGTAATCATGTCTTCTCAAAATAACATGGCAAAAGAAAGCTATCCCTACAAAATCATATAGTCTGGCTATGCTCCATCTTCATCACACAAAATATTTCAATCATGCACAACCCCGATGACAAGCCAAGCAATTGTTTCATACTTTTGATGTTCTTAAACTTTTTCAATCTTCATGCAATACATGAGCGTGAGCTATGGACATAGCACTATAGGTGGAATAGAATGGTGGTTGTGGAGAAGATAATAAGTAGAAGATAGTCTCACATCACTAGACGTATCAACAGGCTATGGAGATGCCCATCGATAGATATCAATGTGAGTGAGTAGGGATTGCCATGCAACGGATGCACTAGAGCTATAAGTGTATGAAAGCTCAACAAAAGAACTAAGTGGGTGTGCATCCAACTTGCTTGCTCATGAAGACCTAGGGCAATTTTGAGGAAGCCCATCATTGGAATATACAAGCCAAGTTCTATAATGTAAAAATTCCCACTAGTAAATAAAAGTGATAACATACGAGACTCTCTATCATGAAGATTATGGTGCTACTTTTCTCTCATTATTTTTTTATTTGGCCTTCTTTTTTATTTTTTTATTTTGGCCAGTTTTATTTTTTATATTTTTCGTCCGGAGTCTCATCCCGACTTGTGGGGGAATCATAGTCTCCATCATCCTTTCCTCACTGGGACAATGCTCTAATAATGATGATCATCACACTTTTATTTACTTACAACTCAAGAATTACAACTCGATACTTAGAACAAAATATGACTCTATATGAATGCCTCCGGTGGTGTACCGGGATGTGCAATGACTCATGAGTGACATGTATGAAAGAATTATGAACGGTGGCTTTGCCACAAATACGATGTCAACTACATGATCATGCATAGCAATATGAGAATGATGGAGCGTGTCATAATAAATGGAACGATGGAAAGTTGCATGGCAATATATCTCGGAATGGCTATAGAAATGCCATAATAGGTAGGTTTGGTGGCTGTTTTGAGGAAGGTATATGGTGGGTTTATGGTACCGGCAAAAGTTGCGCGGTACAAGAGAGGCTAGCAATGGTGGAAGGGTGAGAGTGCGTATAATCCATGGACTCAACATTAGTCATAAAGAACTCGCATACTTATTGCAAAAATCTATTAGTTATCAAAACGAAGTACTACGCGCATGCTCCTAGGGGGATAGATTGGTAGGAAAAGACCATCGGTCGTCCCCGACCGCCACTCATAAGGAAGACAATCAATAAATAAATCATGCTCTGACTTCATCACATAACGGTTCACCATACGTGCATGCTACGGGAATCACAAACTTTAACACAAGTATTTCTCAAATCCACAACTACTCAACTAGCATGACTCTAATATCACCATCTTCATATCTCAAAACAATCATCAAGTATCACTCTTCTCATAGTATTCAACGCACTTTATATGAAAGTTTTTATTATACCCATCTTGGATGCCCATCATATTAGGACTAGTTTCATAACCAAAGAAAATTACCATGTTGTTCTAAAGACTCTCAAAATAATATAAGTGAAGCACGAGAGTTCATCTATTTCTTCAAAATAAGACCACCGCCGTGCTCTAAAACGATATAAGTGAAGTACTAGAGCAAATGACAAACTACTCCAAAAGATATAAGTGAAGCTCAATGAGTAGTCGAATAATTATGCAACTATGTGAAGACTCTCTAAAATTTAAGAATCTCACATCTTGGTATTTTATTAAAACATAAATCAAAGCAAAAGAAAATAAAATGACGCTCCAAGCAAAACACATATTATGTGGTGAATAAAAATATAGCTCCAAGTAAAGTTACCGATGAACGAAGACGAAAGAGGGGATGCCTTTGGGGGAATCCCCAAGCTTAGGCTCTTGGTTGTCCTTGAATATTACCTTGGGTTGCCTTGGTAATCCCCAAGCTTAGTCTCTTGCCACTCCTTATTCCATAGTCCATCGAATCTTTACCCAAAACTTGAAAACTTCACAACACAAAACTTAACAGAGAACTCGTAAGCTCCGTTAGTATAAGAAAATAAATCACCACTTAGGTACTGTTGTGAACTCATTCTAAATTCATATTGGTGTAATATCTACTGTATTCCAACTTATCTGTGGTTCATACCCTCCGATACTACTTATAGATCCATCAAAATAAGCAAACAACACATAGAAAACAGAATCTGTCAAAAACAGAACAGTCTGTAGTAATCTGGATCAAATGTATACTTATGGAACCCCAAAAATTCTAAAATAAATTTCTGGATGTGAGGAATTTGTCTATTAATCATCTTCAAAAATAATTAACTAAATATCAGTCTCCACTAAAATATGGCAGCAAATCTCGTGAGCGCTAAAGTTTCTGTTTTTACAGCAAGATCGCAAAGACTTTCCCCAAGTCTTCCCAAAGGTTCTACTTGGCACAAACACTAATTAAAACATAAAAACTCAATCATAACATAGGCTAGATAAATTATTTATTAATAAACAGGAGCAAAAATCAAAGAACAAAAACAAAATTGGGTTGCCTCCCAACAAGCGCTATCGTTTAACGCCCCTAGCTAGGCACGATGATTTCAATGATGCTCACATAAAAGATAAGAATTGCAACATAAAGAGAGCATCATGAAGAATATGACTAGAACATTTAAGTCTAACCCACTTCCTATGCATAGGTATTTTGTGAGCAAACAACTTGTAGGAACAATAATCAACTAGCATAGGAAGGCAAAACAGGCATAACTTTAAAACTTTAAGCACATAGAGAGGAAACTTGATATTATTTCAATTCCTACAAGCATATATTCCTCCCTCATAATAATTTTCAATAGCATCATGAATGAATTCAACAATATAACCAGCACCTAAAGCATTCTTTTCATGATCTACAAGCATAGAAATTTTATTACTCTCCACATAAGCAAAATTCTTCTCATTTGGAATAGTGGGAGTATCATAAGAAACTCGAATACTATAAATTGTTTCCACATTAAAGGAGTAATGTTCAGAAAAGGGTAATCATAATCATGACCAGTTTTATAAGTATAATCATCACTACTTTTTATAGCATAAGTATCATCACAACAATCATCATAAGTAGCAACTTTGTTCTCATCATAATCGATTGAAACCTCTTCCAAGATAGTGGAATCATTACTAAATAAAGTCATGAACTATTCAAATCCAACTTCATAATTATCACAATAAGATTCAACACCCTCCAAAATAGTGGGATCATTACTTCCTAAAGTTGACACTCATCCAAACCCACTTTCATCAATATAATCATCATAAGTAGGGGGCATGCTATCAACATAACAAATTTGCATATCAAAACTTGGGAGGCTAAAAATATCATCTTCATTAAACATAGCATCCCCAAGCTTGGGAAGAACATTAATTGCAGCAAATATATTCTCAAACATGTCATTCTCATCAAACATAGCATCCCCAAGGTTGGGCCTTTTCATATTATAAGCATAATCACTCTCATCATTAATAGTATGGATAGCACCAATAGTATAGCAATTATCATCATCACAATGAGTAATAGGGGCAACATCATTTGGGAGGGATACCCTTTCACCTTGACTTCTCCGTCTTTTCTTTTTCTTCTTCACATTATGTGTGGGTTCAATCCTCTTTTTGGAGCTCTTTATTGATGAGATTGGTTGAATAGAAGGCTCCTCCTTGTTACCTGATTCATCATAAGAAATAATAGGAGGATATTGGGAAGCCTCTTCCCTTTCATTAGTATTATCTTCATCCTCTATTTGTTTTCTTTTCTTTATGTAATTGGCAATATAAGGATTTTCAATGCAATTCACCGCACAATACATAAAAATTTCTTCTAGATCAATATCGAGGAATTTCTCAAGGTTATATTCTGGAATATGCTTAGTTATACGTTTCATTCTTCATAACCCAAAACCAAACTAAGTTCATTATGATGTGCAAGGGAAATCAAATCATCACAATTTTTGGACATGATACGATCATGGAACAATTTGCATCGGATATTTAAATGACCATGTTCATGGCAAAGTTCACAAGTATGGTGAAGAAATTTTAATTTTTCAGCACAAACATCTAGCCTCTCTTGCAACCACTTAGTTTCCAAATACTTATGCCTCTTGCAAAATCTCTTTTCCCTAATTGGTGTGTACTTTCAGGCTCTATATATTCCACAAAAGTTGACATGCTTATAAGAGACATTTTCATTATGACTAGTGCAATAATCATTAGTACTATGGATATTGAAGGATTTCATACTAACAATATTGCAATCATGCTCATCATTCAAAGATTTAGTGCCAAACATTTTATAGACTTGTTCTTCTAGCACTTGAGCACAATTTTCCTTTCCATCATTCTCAGGAAAAATATTAAAAAGATGAAGCATATGAGGCAAACTCAATTCCTTTTTTTTGTAATTTTCTTTTATAAACTAAACCAATGCTAAAACAAGAAACAAAAAGATTTGATTGCAAGATCTAAAGATATACCTTCAAGCGCTAACCTCCTCGGCAACGGCGCCAGAAAAGAGCTTGATGTCTACTACACAACCTTCTTCTTGTGGACGTTGTTGGGCCTCCAAGTACAAAGGTTTGTAGGACAGTAGCAAATTTCCCTCAAGTGGATGACCTAAGGTTTATCAATTCGTTGGAGGCGTAGGATGAAGATGGTCTTTCTCAAGCAACCCTGCAACCAAATAACAAAGAGTCTCTTGTGTCCCCAACACACCCAATACAATGGTAAATTGTATAGGTGCACTAGTTCGACGAAGAGATGGTGATACAAGTGCAATATGGATGGCAGATAAAGGTTTTTGTAATCTGAAAATATAAAAACAGCAAGGTAGCAAGTCGTAAAAGTGAGCACAAACGGCATTGCAATGCTAGGAAACAAGGCCTAGGGTTCATACTTTCACTAGTGCAAGTTCTCTCAACAATAATAACATAATTGGATCATATAACTATCCCTCAACATGCAACAAAGAGTCACTCCAAAGTCACTAATAGCGGAGAAAAAACGAAGAGATTATGGTAGGGTACGAAACCACTTCAAAGTTATCATTTCTGATCGATCTATTCAAGAGTCCGTAGTAAAATAACACGAAGATATTCTTTCTGTTCAATCTATCATAGAGTTCATACTAGAATAACATCTTAAGACACAAATCAACCAAAACCCTAATGTCACCTAGATACTCTAATGTCACCTCAAGTATATGTGGGTATGATTATACAATATGCATCACACAATCTCAGATTCATCTATTCAACCAACACAAAGAACTTCAAAGAGTGCCCCAAAGTTTCTACCAGAGAGTCAAGACGAAAACGTGTGACAACCCCTATGCATAAGTTCATGAGCGAAACCCGCAAGTTGATCACCAAAACATACATCAAGTGGATCACGTGATATCCCATTGTCAGCACAGATAAGCACATGCAAGACATACATCAAGTGTTCTCAAATACATAAAGACTCAATCCGATAAGATAACTTCAAAGGGAAAACTCAATTCATCACAAGAGAGTATAGGGGGAGAAACATCATAAGATCCAAATATAATAGCAAAGCTCGCGATACATCAAGATCGTACCACCACAAGAACACGAGAGAGAGAGAGGGATCGAACACATAGCTACTGGTACATACCCTCAGCCCCGAGGGTGAACTACTCCCTCCTCATCATGGAGAGCGCCGGGATGATGAAGATGGCCACCGGAGAGGGATTCCCCCCTCCGGTAGGGTGCTGGAACGGGTCTAGATTGGTTTTCGTTGGCTACGGAGGCTTCTGGCGGTGGAACTCCCGATCTATTCTATTCCCCGATGTTTTAGGGTATATTGATATATATAGGCGAAAGAAGTCAGTCAGGGGAGCCACGAGGGGCCCACGAGGGTGGGGGCGCGCCCAGGGGGCAGGCGTGCCTCCCTGCCTCGTGGCCACCTCGAAGCTTCCCTGACGTATACTCCAAGTCCCCTGGATTGCTTACGTTCCAAAAATAACTCTCCCAAAGGTTTCATTCCGTTTGGACTCCGTTTGATATTCCTTTTCTTCGAAACATTGAAATAGGCAAGAAAACAACAATTTGGGATGGGCCTCCGGTTAATAGGTTAGTCCCAAAAATAATATAAAAGTGTATAATAAATCCCATAAACATCCAAAACAGATAATATAATAGCATGAAACAATCAAAAATTATAGATACGTTGGAGATGTATCAGAGAACATGGTATTGAGAATCAAAGAGAGATAAGAAGCCATCTAGCTCTAGCTATGGAACCGTAGGTCTGTGGTAAACTACTCATGCTTCATCGAAAGGGCAATAGAGTTGATGTAGAAGCCCTCCGTGATCGAATCCCCCTCCGGCAGGGTGCCGAAAAAGGTCCCTAGATGGGATCTCACGAGTACAGAAGGTTGCCGCCATGGGAAAGTGTTTTCATGGATGCCTCTGGTAGTTTGGGGATATTTGGGAATATATAGGTGGAAGAATTAGGTCAGGAGGGTCATGGGGGGCCCACAAGGGTGGGGGACGCGCCCACCGTCCTTGTGGCCCCCTCATGGCTCCTCCGACTTCATCTCCAAGTCTTCTGGTTGTCTTCTTGTCCAAGAAAAATCATCACGAAGGTTTCATTCTGTTTGGACTCCGTTTGGTATTCCTTTTCCACGAACTCAAAAACAATGAAAAAACAGAAACTGGCATTAGGCTCTAGGTTAATAGGTTAGTCCTGAAAATAATATAAAATAGCACATTAATGCATATAAAACATCCAAAACAGATAATATAATAGCATGGAAAAATCAAAAATTATAGATACGTTGGAGACGTATCATAATGTTTAGTGATCTGTGCGTCACAGTACCACATGATGGCTGGAGCCAAAGGATTGTCACTTTAATGACCTACGTGTCAACCTCGTTTTGTTTATCGATGGAGTGATGGACTTGCTATGGAGGATCCTGGCGTTTGAAGGCTTCATCGGGCACAGGAGACCAGAGGTGTTGCCATGGCGGTAGTTTTCAAAATTGTCTCCATGACAACGTTTTTGAAGAATTTTCATGAAGACCTCAGAGGATCATGGAGACGATCCCGGTGCCCGGGCTATACCATATCATGCTACTTATGAATTGCCTGAGATGTTTATCCCTTTGTTGCTTGCACCCTTTGATTGCGCAGTAGTCAATTATTGGGATGATCTCTCACAGAAAATATCAAGTAGCTAGTGCTCTTCCTAGTGTAGCAACTGTCTACAACACGTAGCTTTCCGGAGTGTGTCATGCTAACATGAGTACAAACGAAGGGTTAAGTGTAAGCGGGTGAAGGTAAGACCTCACAGCAGAAACACTCAGTTATCTTGAAGTTCTAGCAGAATCGTCCTGAGCTCGGGGAACAAAGCATCAAAATATGAACAAGAGTCATATGGAGATATGATCGAAGAGTTTGCCTATCGGTTGAAGTTCATGTCATCAGTGATGCTACCATCAATGGCTATGAATAGGATCAGGATCTTGAATCACTCACTTTCAATTATGAGAGATATTTATTAGAGTGGGAGCGCACTTTATATTAAAATTGTATTAACACTAGTGCACCTTTATTATGAACAATGCCTAAATTATAGTTTGCATTATAGTTGTAGAATAATGGCTCGCGGCTCCACCTTTCCTATTGAAATTAATTAGTTGTTTTATCTGGTTGAATTTTTACAATTGGTACACATAATCATAGGATTGCCCTCTAAAGTGCCAAGAAGGATTATGTCCTATTGCATGCTTACAGTATTCTCTTTCTGATGCTATGGATGACGAGACTCGTGACCTTTGATCCAAAAGGCTAGAATCCTGTTACGGTCTACTTGCCTCCAAGAAACCCAAACTTCAAAAACATTTGGGATAATCATGCGATATTCTTGGAACTGAAAAATGTTTTTAGAAACAAACAAAGCATGAAAGATATGTGATATCTAAAGAAGTGTTTGCTTGCCAGTTATAGTGAAGCATTCCACTATTTAAGACTGAAGTACACTGGATCCTAAAGAATGCTAGTCATGTGTTGATAGTGAAAAACTTAAATAGAAAAACAAATCTGAAGGATGTAATGAGACTTACATGCCTAGGGAAGTTCGGGGCTCACGCCACTCTTAAAGTTGGATGCTTATTTTGTGAGTAGAAGAAATACTGGAAATAACACTATAAGAAGTAAAACGCAGAAAGAAAAGAAGTCTGAAATGTCCAGCTCAGGTATGAATGTTGTACAAGTTATAAGACATAGGGAGAATTGGTCAAGTAAGTGTTATTCTTGAGAATCGTGACTGTTGATCACTAATTGTTTGATATTGTGTTTAAAAGTTGATCACAAAGGATATCAACTTGATTGCATGTTGTTGCGAATCATTGCAAGAACTTACAACCAGCCTAAATGACCAACACATAGTGAGGCTAAAAGATGTGATGGAAACTTTACAAAATCTACAATACTTCCCATGAGTGTATTACCTCTATGTTTATTTTCATTGTTCATTTTAGAGTTTTCTATACTCTATCCTATTGCATAATGATTATTGCAAAAGCGGTTGTTCATAAGAGAATATATTTTTGTTCGTTGTTATGAATAACTAAAAGGCCACACTCCTATTGTGAATAGCATGTATGTTACGAATATTGGTGATAAAATTGAACATCCATAACAGTAACATTAAATTCCGCAAGACTAAAAGAATACCACATGTGTGACACTACATTTAGTCACATTGGAGAAACCAGCATGGAGAAATTCCATACTGATGGATTTTTGAAGTCATCTCATTATGTATCATCTGACACTTGCAACTTTCATCCAAACAATAAAGTAAACTAAAATACCGTCCACATGCCATAATGAACGAGCGGCGTAATAATTGGAACATGCATATTGATGTGTGTCATCCAATAAGTGTTGTTGCAAGCGGTGGATTTATTTATCTTCAAGGATGACTCAAGTAGGTATTTATATTTACTTATTGAGACATCACTGGTGCGTGTCGATGCTACACAAACGGTTTTAACCCCTTTCCGCGATGGCATTTGGAACCATCGCCAAGTGAGTGTGGGCGATAGGGGGGGTCCTTCCCACACGACCCAGAAATCGTCGGGGATAGGCCCTCCTGGGACATAGGCTGGGGCCGTGTGCGATCGGGCAAGGCATCGAAACCCAATCATTTCTGTAGGTATGTACATCCCACACGGTAATCCGAGAAAAAACATTTACATAGGTATGTACATCCCACACGGTGAATCCCAAAAAAACATTTTCGTTCATATTTATATCACACATAATCAATCCAAGGAATACGTTTCCGTTCTTATGTACTTCCCACACAGTCAATCCAGAGAAAACGTTTCCGTTCGTACGTACATCCCACACAATTTTATGTGTAGGCTCGTGTGTGAAAGGTGCAACTATCACACACGGTCTGGCTTGGTTAACTGTTTGCTTTTATCAACTATATCACACATGATTTGATGAAGAAAACTGTGTGGCGTTGGGCTATCCATCGCAAGCGATTTTACTGCTAGGACCATTTGCAAAGGTCCATGGCACATTTAGCAGCTTTATTAGTTTACAATTAATAATTCCAGTATTATGCAAATTCACATTTCATATCGAATAGTTGTTTGCCAATTTCATTTCAGGCACATAAATATATTATAACATCACAGTACGGTAGCTACATGAAAACAGCACAATACAACAAGTAGCTAGTTCAACATCATAAGAACAATATATTCATTTCCCTAATCGAGATCATCCAGGCTCGTCTTATCCACCTCTGCTTTCAGTTCAGTAAGAACCTGTTTTGCACTGGCCCACTGGGAAAGTGCCTCCTCCTTCACCAACACCATCTTAGCAAAGTCTGATTTAAAAAATATGAGCTCATTCTCCACCTTCAACTTTTTATCCCGCATCTTCAAATATTCTTCAGCGTTGACAACAGTTTCTCTAAGCCTACATCTGTTCTCTTCCTCATACATGCTCCAGAGCTTCGCTAGGCACATCTTCAAAGACTGTGGCCACTCTTGATCAACCCACTCCAAGTAAGAACACTTCCGTTCATCCTATAATATTTAAAACTAGATCAGTAACAATTGTAGGGGAAATGGGTTTATAGCAACATAGAAAATCACCAATGCTTATTTTGAAAAACTGAAGAAACATGTTAATTATGACATATCTTCTCAAAAAGATCAATGTGCAAATGAATTAATTGCTACTAAGACAACAACCAAATTATGGAACATCAGAAGCTATAATTAACTAAAACGATGCTACAAGTTCTTACTCATGTAGAATAAATAACAAATTGAACATTTTATGAGGAAGGTAAATATAACTGCAACAGCATAGCGACAGTGTTTGGATGACAACAAATTGATACTAATAGGTGTGTACATGCACAAATTTAGTAACATAGAACTAATAGCACTAAGGTCGTCCACTATGTATGCCAAAACTAGGGTAAAGACAACTGTTACTACATCTCGCACCGGTGCCCTACACTGGCGAGCGGATCCAGCGGAAAAAAATAAGGGACCCGACTCCAGAGCACGTAGTTGCTCTGATGCCTAGTTCTTTCGTGCCATAAAGATAGTGAATCGGGAGAGGACTGTAGTTGTGAGTATGACAGTATGGACCCACCAAGTCCACTCTCGAACACAAGCAAGCGCCTCTTTTACTACTCAGATGCACCCCTCATTTTTTACTCTAATCCACCCTGCTGATATCTGGGACCAACATCATTTTCAATGTATAGTCAATTAACGACAGAATTGCACAACATTTTTTTTCAGGATTTGTTCGGAGGAGCAGGCTATAAATTGGGTTGTGCGGTCTCTGTGGCCCATCTGACAACATGACCAGCCCAGCAGTTTTTTATTTGGGAAAATAGGTAGCCCACCATTTCTTTTTGAAGAATACCCAAAGCTAGGCCTATTTGTTTTCTCCGACTTACTCGGCTGTAAATCTTTCAAGATGAGGAGGGATGCATTCCGGCCTGGCCAAAGAGTATGGTCAGTATCTGTTAAAAGTAATATCAAAGGGGTTGAAAATTCCAAAAAAATATAGCAAATGGGAAATTAGCTTCTTTTTTTGTTTTTGTTCTTCACTGATATTTTATATTTCATTGGAGTTTAACATGACATGGTACTAATTTATTTTTAAATTTGTTTTAGTATGGCTACAATTTTTTTGATTAAGAATATTTTGTTCCCTGGCAAAAATTCGTGAATTTTCAAAAAATTGCACATTTTTAGTTCAATTTTTAACCCTGGTACTATCCAAAAAATGGGCAACAATTCTAAAAATGGAAAATGGGCTGCAATAAATTCCATATGAATTAGAAATGAGTAAAAATTATAAAAATAATAGCAAATGGGCTGTGCACGCCACAAACTTCGAGGCTGGCTTGTTTACTCAAGGCTTTGTCAGTCAACACATGATTCTAGCATAAGTGACTGTTGGATGTCCATCCAATGGCCGCCGTGCTTCTTCAATCTCCGATCTTCCTGCTCCAGCCGCCCAAACCAGTGCTGGCGGGACTGCCTGCTCCCTCCTCCCGTGGCCGATTGTGCTGCCGTTAGCCCATCCCTCTACCCACCCGCACATCCTATTATTTTCCG
Organism: Triticum aestivum; assembly: GCF_018294505.1. NCBI lineage: Eukaryota > Viridiplantae > Streptophyta > Magnoliopsida > Poales > Poaceae > Triticum > Triticum aestivum. The sequence continues at coordinate 427,063,083 of NC_057806.1, read as the reverse complement.
CTGACATCAGCCTCAACCCGCAGCCGACCAGTTAGAGCTCGTACTCCCCTCAACATGGGCATCCACTGCCGCGTCTTACCCGGCTCCGTGTCGTTCCCTTCCTAGGCCTCGCCGTCGTCCACCACCTTGGTGCTCCTGGCGCAGCGTGGTCAACATGGTCAATGAACGACATCCATCGGAAGTGGACGGTACGTGGAGAGGCTGATAGCTGGGTCCACGACCGCACACAAGGAAATGCCTCCTTATTACGCGCAAAATAATGATTCCTCCACCTGACAGCTGAGACCCACCGGAAGGGCCTCTGTATTTTGCAAAAAAAAACGTTCCCCCCACTGACAGCTCGGACCCGCTAGCTATATCTTCGCACGCAAGGAAGTGCCTCCTTATTACGCACAAAAAATGAATACTCCCCTTGCTAGCTGGGACCCACCATAGTGGGAAGCTGACTTGTGGGCCTACTAAGTTGACGGAGACGGAGAGCTTTGTCAACTTAGTCAATATGAACGATTCTAGCTCCAGTGACCGTACGATGTCCATCCAACGGCCATAGTGCTTCTTCAACCTCTGGTCTTCTTGCTCCAGCCACCCAAAGCAGCGCCGGTCGTGCCGCCTGCTCCTGCCTCCTGTGGCCGGTTGTGCTGCCGCAGAGGCCTCACCGCCCCTACTACTCCCACCGCTGGCCAGGCCATCCCTCCACTAACCCACACCCCCTATTATTCTGCGGCGACGACAGCCCCACGCCGCAGCCGAACCAGTGAACCCTCGTACTCCTCTCCGTGTGGGCATCCACTACCGTGCCTTCCCCGGCTCTGCGTCGTCCCCTTCCTAGGCCTCGCTGTCGTCCACCGCCATGGTGCTCTCGGCACGGCGTGGTCAACGTGGTCAAGGAACGACTTCCATCGGAAGAGTACTATACGTGGAGAGGCTGACAGCTGGGTCCACGGTTGCAGCAAGGAAGTGCCTCCTTATTACGTGAAAAATAATGATTCCTCCATGTGAGAGCAGGGACCCACCGGACGGGCCACCGTATTTCGCAAAAAAAAAATGTTTCCCCCTGACTATTGGGACCCACCAGCTACATCTTCACACGCAAGGAAGTACCTCCATATTACGGGCAAAAAAATGATTCGCCCACTGATTGCTGGGACCCACCAGCTACATCTTCGCACGCAAGGAAGTGCCTGACAGTCGGGACACGCCTGGTCGAAGCGTACGTAGCATTGTCATTCTGGTCGCTAACGTGTACGTACATACTGGTCGATCGGTCTGTCTGCAGGCTGCAGCGATGAACCATGGCCGTGTAAGGAAGGACACGTGTTGTAGTAGAGGCGCGCATGTAGCATGTCACGCAGTCCCGTTAATATCGTGCACACATACGTACAACGGCCAGGGTGCAAAAAAGTAAATCGGCCACGTACGTACATATGGGCGGGGTCTCGAACGCCTACTCGCGCATACGTACGGCCAGGGCTCGTGTACATGGCTGGGTCAGAAAGGAGAAACTGCGTTGTCGTGTTCATGGGGAGGCAATGGAATGCATCATGTTCATCGAGAGGCAACAGAATACATCATCTTCATCGGGAGCCAACCGGCTTGGACGGAACAGCCGGTCAAAACGAGGGCTGGCGTACTACAGAACGGAGTAAACGGCCTTGTGTTCGACCGGCCACGGTTGAAACGGGATCATGTTCATCGGGAGGGGTCTGGCGTACCGTAAAACGGAGGAAACAAACTTCTCTTTGTCCTCCTACGGTTGAAACGGGTTCCTGTTGATCGGGAGGGGTGTGGCGTACCGCAAAACGGAGCAAACGGACTTGTGTGGGAGCGCTACGGTCAAAACGGGGTCCTGTTCATTGGGAGGGGTGTGGTGTACCGCAAAACGGGACTCCATGGGATACTGTTCATCTCCACCGTCGACCTCCTCCAGCCTCCACAGGCTACTGTTCATCCATAGTCGACCTCCTCCAGACTCCACCTGCAACTGTTCATCCACGGGCTCCTGTCCATCCAGCCTCCACCACTCCTCCGCTGGCTACTGTTCAACCAGACCTCTCCATGGGGTCCTGTTCAACCACCCCTCCACGGGCTACTGTTCATCTAGCCCTCCACCGGCTACTATTCAAACAGCCCTCCACGGGGTCGTCTTGTTCATCCAGCCCTCCACGGGGTCCTGTTCATCCACCCCCAACTGGCTCGATCGATCGGGGTCTTGTTCATCCAGCGGCAACGACCTCTACTACCACCGGGTCCTGTTCATCCAACCCCCACCAGGAACTATTCATCCACCCCCCCCAACAACGCTACTGTTCATCGAGAGGCAGCATCGATCGACTTCAGTTAGCAGTAGTAGCGAAGGAATCGCTCGATTGGGTTCAGTTAACAACAAGGGATCGATCGCTCAGGTTCAGTAACGCGTAGCCTGCAGTGCAATCGCTCGGGTTCAGTAGGAGAACGCCTCACTCGGATTGAGTTAGAGCGCAGCGCCTCACACACGTGCGTACGTGTATGACAGAAACACACATCACTCGGCCCCCGACCACCCACCGTCACTGGGAACTCCCTTATATTTACCTCGCCCTCGCTTCTACCACGGATTTTCTGTCATGGACGGCCCAAAGAATGCCATGCATCTGCGTCTCCGGCCCTCCCAGGACGGAAAGCCCATTTTCTGTCATGATTTTTTGTCATAGAAGTAGGAGACCACCACATCTATGATGACACCGGGTTTTTCACAATTATCATCATAGAAGTGTCATAAGGATGACAGGAAAAAAATTGTTCGTCCCAAAATGTCACTACTACCTCTTGAGCACTTGCGTTGGTTTTCCCTTGAAGAGGAAAGGGTGATGCAGCAAAGTAGCGTAACTATTTCCCTTAGTTTTTGAGAACCAAGGTATCAATCCAGTAGGAGGCCACGCACGAGTCCCTCACACCTACACAAACAAATAAATCCTCGCAACCAACGCGATAAGGGGTTGTCAATCCCTACACGGTCACTTACGAGAGTGAGATCTGATAGATATGATAAGATAATATTTTTGGTATTTTTATGATAAAGATGCAAAGTAAAATAAAATGCAATAAAAATAACTAAGTGTTGGAAGATTAATATGATGGAGGATAGACCCGGGGGCCATTGGTTTCACTAGTGGCTTCTCTCGAGAGCATAAGTATTCACGGTGGGTAAACAAATTACTATTGAGCAATTGACAGAATTGAGCACAGTTATGAGAATATCTAGGTATGATCATGTATATAGGCATCACGTCCGAGACAAGTAGACCGACTCCTGCCTGCATCTACTACAATTACTCCACACATCGACCGCTATCCAGCATGCATCTAGAGTATTAAGTTCATAAGAACAGAGTAATGCTTTAAGCAAGATGACATGATGTGGAGGGATAAACTCATCCAATATGATGAAAACCCCATCTTGTTATCCTCGATGGAAACAATACAATACGTGCCTTGCTGCCCTACTGTCACTGGGAAAGGACACCGCAAGATTGAACCCAAAGCTAAGCACTTCTCCCATTGCAAGAAAGATCAATCTAGTAGGCCAAACCAAACTGATAATTCGAAGAGACTTGCAAAGATAACCAATCATACATAAAAGAATTCAGAGAAGATTCAAATATTGTTCATAGATAAACTTGATCATAAACCCACAATTCATCGGTCTCAACAAACACCCCGCAAAAGAAGATTACATCGAATAGATCTCCACAAGAGAGGGGGAGAACTTTGTATTGAGATCCAAAAAGAGAGAAGAAGCCATCTAGCTAATAACTATGGACCCGTAGGTCTGAGGTAAACTACTCACACTTCATCGGAGGGGCCATGGTGTTGATGTAGAAGCCCTCTGTGATCGATGCCCCCTCCGGCGGAGCTCCGGAACAGGCCCCGAGATGGGATCTTATGGATATAGAAAGTTACGGCAGTGGAATTAGGGTTTTGGCTCCGTATCTAGTAGTTTGGTATATATAGGAGGAAGGAGTACGTCGGTGAAGCAACAGGGGGCCCATGAGGGTGGAGGGCGCGCTTGGGGGGGGGTAGGCTCATGATACGTCCATTTTGCATCATGCTTTTATATCGATATTTAATGCATTATGGGTTGTTATTACACATTATCTCACAATACTTATGCCTATTCTCTCTTATTTTACAAGGTTTACATAAAGAGGGAGAATGCCGGCAGCTAGGATTCTGGGACGGAAAAGGAGCAAATATTAGAGACCTATTCCGCACAGCTCCAAAAGTCCTGAAACTTCATGGAAGAAGTTTTCAGAATATATAAAAAATACTAAGCACAAGAAGTTCACCAGGGGGCCACACCCTGCCCACGAGGGTGGGGGGCGCCCCCCTACCTCGTGGGCCCCCTGGTGGCCCTCCGATGTCCATCTTCTGCTATATGAAGTCTTTCGATGAGAAAAAAAATCATAAGCCATCTCCTTGGATGAAACTCCGCCGCCACGAGGCGGAACCTTGGCAGAACCAATCTAGGGCTCCGGCAGAGCTGCTCTGCTGGGGAAACTTCCCTCTGGGAGGGGGAAATCATCGCCATCGTCATCACCAACGCTCCTCTCATCGGGAGAGGGCAATCTCCATCAACATCTTCATCAGCACCATCTCCTCTCAAAACCCTAGTTCATCTCCTGTATCCAATTCTTGTCTTCAAGTCCGGGATTGGTGCTAGTAGGTTGCTAGTAGTGTTAATTACTCCTTGTAGTTGATGCTAGTTGGTTTATTTGGTGGAAGATCATATGTTCAGATCCTATATGCATATTAATACCCCTCTGATTATGAACATGATTATGCTTTGTGAGTAGTTACATTTGTTCCTGAGGACATGGGAGAAATCTTGCTATTAGTAGTCATGTGAATTTGGTATTCGTTCGATATTTTGATGAGGTGTACGGTGTCTCTCCTCTAGTGGTGTTATGTGAACATCGACTACATAACACTTCACCATTATTTGGGCCTAGAGGAAGGCATTGGTAAGTAATAAGTAGATGATGGGTTGCTAGAGTGACAGAAGCTTAAACCCTAGTTTATGCGTTTCTTCGTAAGAGGCTGATTTGGATCCATATGTTTCATGCTATGGTTAGGTTTACCTTAATACTTTCGTTGTAGTTGTGGATGCTTGCAATAGAGGTTAATCATAAGTGGGATGCTTGTCCAAGTAAGGACAGTACCCAAGCACCGGTCCACCCACATACCAAATTATCAAAGTACCAAATGCGAATCATATGAATGTGATGAAAACTAGCTTGACGATATTCCCATGTGTCCTCGGGGGCGCTTTACATCATATAAGGGTTTGTCCAGGCTTGTCCTTTGATACAAAAAGGATTGGTCCACCTTGTTGCACTTTATTTACTTTTGTTACTTGTTGCTCGTTACAAATTATCCTATCACAAAACTATCTGTTACCACTTATTTCAGTACTTGCAGAGAATACCTTGCTGCAAACCGCTTATTATTTCCTTCTGCTCCTCGTTGGGTTCGACACTCTTACTTATTGAAAGGACTACGATAGATCCCTTATACTTGTGGGTCATCAAGACTCCTTTCTGGTGCCGTTGCCGGGGAGTGAAGCGCCTTTGGTAGGTGGAATTTGGTAAGGAAAATTTTATATAGTGTGCTGACATTTACTGTCACTTGTTACTATGTATAGTAATGCTCTGAGGGGCTTGTTCGGGGTATCTTCACCCCGACCAGTAGAGCAAAGAGTTGCTCCTCAACCTACTGAACCTACTGAAAATGGAAATGTTTGCTTCAAAATTCCTTCGGGTATGATAGAAAAACTGCTAGCTAATCCTTTTGTAGGAGATGGAACAAAGCATCATGATGAGCATCTAATATATGTGGATGAAGTTTGTGGATTATTTAAGCTTGCAGGTGTACCCGAAGATGTTGTTAAGAAGAAGGTCTTCCCTTTATCTTTGAAGGGAGACGATCGACATGGTATAGGCTATGTGATGATACGGGGTCATGGAACTACAAACGATTGAAATTGGAATTTCATCAGAAGTTTTATCCTATGCATCTTGTTCATCGTGATCGCAATTATATATATAATTTTTGGCCTCATGAAGGAGAAAGCATCGCTCAAGCTTGGGGGAGGCTTAAATCAATGTTATATTCATGCCCCAATCATGAGCTCTCAAGAGAAATGATTATTCAAAATTTTTATGCTCGGCTTTCTGATAGCAATCACACCATGCTTGATACTTCTTGTGTTGGCTATTTTATGATGAAGACTATTGAATTCAAATGGGATTTATTGGAAAGAATTAAACGCAACTCTGAAGATTAGGACCTCGACAAAGGTAAGGAGTCAGGTATGACAGCTAGGTTTGATTGTGTTAAATCTTTTATGGATACCGATGTTTTCCATAAATTTAGCACTAAATATGGACTTGACTCTGAGATAGTAGCTTCTTTCTGTGAATATTTTGCTACTTATGTTGATCTCCCCAAGGAGAAGTGGTTTAAATATCATCCTCCCATAGAAGTAAAAGTAGTTGCACCTATTAAAGTTGAAGAAAAGACTATCACTTATAATGATCCTATTGTTCCTACTTCTTATGTTGAGAAACCACCTTTCCCTGTCAGGATAAAGGATCATGCTAAAGCTTCAACTATGGTTCGTAAAAGAAATATTAAAACTTATACACCTTCTGAGCAGATTAAAGTTGAACCTGATATTGCTATTGTTAAAGATCTCTTGGCTGATAATATTGATGGGCATGTTATTTATTTCCGTGATGAAACTGCTAGAATTTCTAAACCTTGTGCTGAAGATAAACCTAGACATGTGGTAGGCATGCCTGTTATTTCTGTTAAAATAGGAGATCATTGTTATCATGGTTTATGTGATATGGGTGCCAGTGCTAGTGCAATACCTATTGGCCTATATAGAGAAATTATGCATGATATTGCACCCGTTGAGTTAGAAGATATTGATTTCACAATTAAACTTTCCAATAGACATACTATTTCACCAATGGGAATTGTTAGGGATGTTGAAGTCTTGTGTGGGAAAACTAAATATCCTGCTGATTTTCTTGTTCTTGGTTCCCCACAAGATAGCTTTTGTCCCATTATATTTGGTAGACCCTTCTTAAACACTGTTAATGCTAAGATATATTGCAAAAAGGATGTTGTTACTATCGGTTTAGATGATATGTCTCACGAATTTAATTTCTCTAAATTTAGTAGATAACACCGTGAAGAATAATTACCTAGTAAGGATGAAATTATTGGTCTTGCTTCTATTGCCGTACCTCCTAGTGATCCTTTAGAACAATATTTGCTAGACCATGAAAATGATATGTTTATGAATGAAAGAAGGGAAATAGATGAAGTATTCTTTAAACAGGAACCTATTCTGAAACACAATTTGCCTGTTGAAATCCTAGGGGATCCTCCTCCACCCAAGGGTTATCCCGTGTTTGAGCTTAAACCGTTGCCTGATACTCTTAAATATGCTTATCTTGATGAGAAAAAGATATATCCTGTTATTATTAGTGCTAACCTTTCAGAGCATGAGGAAGAGAGATTATTAAAACTCTAAAGAAGCACAGTGATGCTATTGGGTATACTCTTGATGATCTTAAGGGCATTAGTCCCACTCTATGTCAACATAAAATAAATTTGGAAGAAGATGCTAAACCAGTTCGTGATCATCAACGACGGCTGAATCCTAAAATGAAGGAAGTGGTAAGAAAGGAAATACTAAAGTTCCTTGAGGCAAGTATAATTTATCCCGTTGCTGATAGTCAGTGGGTAAGTCATGTCCATTGTGTCCCTAAGAAGGGAGGTATTACTATCGTTCCTGATGATAAAGATGAATTGATTCCTCAAAGAATTATTACAGGTTATAGGATGGTAATTGATTTCCGCAAATTAAATAAGGCCACTAAAAAGGATCATTACCCCTTACCTTTTATTGATCAGATGCTAGAAAGATTATCCAAACACACACATTTTTGCTTTCTAGATGGTTATTCTGGTTTTTCTCAAATACCTGTGTCAGCCAAGGATCAATCAAAGACTACTTTTACTTGCCCTTTTGGTACTTTTGCTTATAGACGTATGCCTTTTGGTTTATGTAATGCACCTGCTACCTTCCAAAGATGCATGATGGCTATATTCTCTGACTTTTGTGAAAATATTTGTGAGGTTTTCATGGACAATTTCTCCGTCTATGGATCTTCTTTTGATGATTGCTTGAGCAACCTTGATCGAGTTTTTTAGAGATGTGAAGAAACTAATCTTGTCTTGAATTGGGAAAAGTGCCACTTTATGGTTAATGAAGGTATTGTCTTGGGGCATAAATTTCTGAAAGAGGTATTGAAGTTGATAAAGCCAAGGTTGATGCTATTGAAAAGATGCCATGCCCCAAGGACAACAAAGGTATAAGAAGTTTCCTTGGTCACGCCGGATTTTATAGGAGGTTCATTAAGGAATTCTCAAAAATTTCTCGGCCTCTGACTAATTTATTACAAAAAGATATACCATTTGTCTTTGATGATGATTGTGTAGAAGCATTTGAAATACTTAAGAAAGCATTGATCTCTGCACCTATTGTTCAGCCACCTGATTGGAATTTACCCTTTGAAATTATGTGTGATGCTAGTGATTATGTTGTAGGTGCTGTTCTAGGACAAAGAGTTGATAAGAAATTAAACGTTATTCAATATGCTAGTAAAACCCTAGACAATGCTCAAAGAAATTATGCTACTACTGAAAAAGAATTCTTAGCAGTTGTATTTGCTTGTGATAAGTTCAGACCTTATATTGTTGATTCTAAAGTAACTATTCACACTAATCATGCTGCTATTAAATATCTTATGGAAAAGAAAGATGCTAAACCTAGACTTATTAGATGGGTTCTCTTGCTACAAGAATTTGACTTACATATTATTGATAGAAAGGGAGCTGAGAACCCCGTTGCAGACAACTTGTCTAGGTTAGAAAATGTGCTTGATGACCCACTACCTATTGATGATAGCTTTCCTGATGAGCAATTAAATGTCATAAATGCTTCTCATACTGCTCCATGGTATGTTGATTATGCTAATTACATTGTTGCTAAGTTTATACCACCTAGTTTCACATATCAGCAAAAGAAAAAGTTCTTCTATGATTTGAAGCATTACTTTTGGGATGACCCACATCTTTATAAAGAAGAAGTAGATGGTGTTATTAGACGTTGTGTAACTGAGCATGAACAGGAACAGATCCTACGCAAGTGTCACTCTGAAGCTTATGGAGGACACCATGCTGGAGATAGAACTGCACATAAGGTATTGCAATCTGGTTTTTATTGGCCTACTCTCTTTAAGGATGCCCGTAAGTTTGTCTTATGTTGTGAAGAATGTCAAAGAATTGGCAATATTAGTAGACGTCAAGAAATGCCTATGAACTATTCACTCGTTATTGAACCATTTGATGTTTGGGGCTTTGACTATATGGGACCTTTTCCTTCCTCTAATGGATATACACATATTTTAGTTGTTGTTGATTACGTTACTAAGTGGGTAGAAGCTATTCCAACTAGTAGTGCTGATCATAACACTTCTATTAAAATGCTTGAAGAAGTTATTTTTCCAAGATTTGGAGTCCCTAGATATTTAATGACTGATGGTGGTTCACATTTTATTCATGGTGCTTTCCGTAAAATGATTGCTAAGTATGATGTTAATCATAGAATTGCATCGCCTTATCTCCCTTAGTCTAGTGGTCAAGTAGAATTGAGTAATAGAGAGCTCAAATTAATTTTGCAAAATACTGTTAATAGATCTAGAAAGAATTGGTCCAAGAAACTTGATGATGCATTATGGGCCTATAGAACTACATATAAAAATCCTATGGGTATGTCTCCGTATAAAATGGTTTATGGAAAAGCATGTCACTTACCTCTCAAGCTAGAACACAAGGCATATTGGGATATTAAAGAGCTCAATTATGATTTTAAACTTGCCGGTGAGAAGAGGTTATTTGATATTAGCTCACTTGATGAATGGAGAACCCAAGCCTACGAAAATGCCAAGTTGTTTAAAGAAAAAGTTAAAAGAAGGCATGATAAAAGGATACAAAAGGGTGAGTTTAATGTAGGTGATTATGTATTGCTATACAACTCTCGTTTAAGATTTTTTGCAGGAAAACTTCTCTCTAAATGGGAAGGTCCTTACGTTATCGAGGAGGTCTATCGTTCCGGTGCCATAAAAATCAACAACTTCGAAGGCACAAATCCGAAGGTGGTGAACGGTCAAATAATCAAACATTATATCTCATGTAATACCATAAATGTAGAAACCAATGTTATTGAAACCATAACCCCGGAGGAATACATAAGGGACACTTTCCGGAATGTTTCAGACTCCGAAAAGGAATAGGTAGGTGGTACGGTAAGTAAACCGACTCCAAAAAAATTATTAAGGCAATATTTCTCCGTTTTGGAATATTTAGAAAGATAGAAAAATAAGAAGTAGTCCGGGAAGGACACGAGGGTGGAGGGTGCGCCCTACCCCCCTGGGCGCGCCCCCTACCTCGTGGGCACCTCATGCGCTCTCCGGACTCCATTTTCGTACACGACACGTATTTTGGTCGGTAAAAATTCATTACATAACCCCCCGAAGGTTTTGACCACCGTATCATGCAAATATCTCTTGTCTTTGTTTTGAGCTGTCCTCCTGCAGATAGAGCAACATGTCGTCCCAGGATTCAGAAGGAGAAAGCTATGTGGCCGATTACCTTGCAGATCCTAAGGTCTATGGGGACGTGGAGCATTGTGGTTGTACTACGGAAGAAGAAGAGGACTATGAACCCAAGGGAAAGGAGGAGACGAGCTCAGATGAAGATGAAGTCCCACTACCTCAACCTGCGGACATGCATGTGGAGTTCAAAAAGTCAAGACTCTGGGATAGAGTAAAGAAACCTGAGATCGAGTTTATCCCTTTTCGCCTCTTGCAGGAAAACAAGCAGGAACTATGCAAAAAGATACTGAGCCTGGAACAGGAGATCGAGGACCTAAGGGACCAAAATTCTGTCCTCAAGCACAAATTAAGGAAGAAGCCTACTGTCGGGGGTTGGGTGCGACATATGCCAAAGGATGGCTTATCATGGTGGGGGCGAGTAGAACATCGCCGGCGCCTGGAAACGGGATGAGGCGAAGACATGCACGCCGGCGAATCTTACCCAGCTTCAGGGCTCTCCGGGGAGATAATACCCCTATTGCTACTCTGCGGTGTCTCCGCATGATCACTATGGCAAAGTGTCTACACGGTTGCTCCTTGAGCTGTTTCCTGGAGGTAGGAGAGGGCAAGGCTAGCTCTCTCCTTTCTATATGGTCTGGTCTAGAGCTAATGGGTTCCAACCCTTTGCATGGGTGCCCTGGGGGGTTTATATAGGCCTACCCCCCAGGGGTACAATGGTAATCCAGCAGGACACGGGCCCAGCCGTTAGCGCCTCTGGCCTCCATCTTCTCTGCCGACCACTGGGCCCGCCGACTGGCGGGCCTTGCTGACTGGCCTGGTACGGAGCCGATAGGCTGCGTCCGCCGCGGGCGGGTCTTGCCGGCTGCTGATTACTGTAGTCGTGCTTCTGATGACGCGGGCTTGATCACGAGGTCGTGGCAACAGCCCCGCCGCCTGGCGGGCGATCACTATTGCCACTCTCCATCACATCTTGATTAATGGCGCATGGGCCCCGGGGGAGGGCTCGGCCGATTCCCAGGGGCCGACTCCCGACGGGCCCGACTGGCGGTCCTCTTGCCGTCTCCTAGGGTCTCATTGACTGGTGGGACCTGCTGCCTCTGGGCCGTACAGAAAAGCCATCGTTGGTGTAGGATTCGGTCCTGGGGTGCTGATGTCAGGGCTGGCATGGCAACAGTGCCACGCCGCACGGAGATCTTCCGGGGTACGGCGTGCTGTAGCCATGCCTGCCCTTGGTAAGGGGCAGGAGCGGGCTTCATTATTGCCACTCCCCCGCCCTGTCCCACTTGATGAGGTCGTGGGGGGTGTTGGACTCGTAGGCCGACTCCCCGAAGCCGGCTTCTCTGGAAGTCGCTAGCCAGGAGTCGGCTCTCCCTGAAGTCATCCCTGGGACTCGGCTGTGAGTGGTCAGTCGGCCACCTTGCCGTTGGCTTCTTGAGGGCGGCTCTTCATCCTGGGGTCTTGAGGGGCGCAACCCGCCCCGATGTCTTGAAAGGTTCTGGGGCTCGGGTTAGCCTACCCGTGGCCTATTAGTCCGACAGTAGTACCCGAAGCTGGTGAGGCGCCATGGACGATCGGCCGAGAAGCCTCAGCAGTTTCTCTTTCCGGGTACTCGACGCATGGTCTTTGATTGACTTCGGCCGGGCCGACTAGAAGGAGTCGGACTCGCTCAATTCTGACCCGCACAAAATTTCAAACGTCGTGGCAGGATCCAAGTAGCATGCTAGCTAAGCCTCCAGGCCGCTGCCCGTTATAGGCCTGTCATATGATGACACGTGGCTGGGCTGTCCTGCCAGCCTATGTGCGCGACGGGACAGGCCCATAGGCGGGGCCTGCCACTATCGCGCCTCGGCGCCCGAGCGGATCCGCTGCAGCCCCGGCGGACGGTTGGGATTCCCGTGGAGTTACTGCGCGCAGTAACTTTATCATGGAACGTGGGGGTCATGGGGCCGTGGGCGTAGTAAATCCCCACGACCGCCCCCTCGGCTTCGCAGCCCACCAGGCTATAAGTAGGGGGAAGAGGGGGGCACGCGCGCCCCTCCTTCCCACTACTCCTCGCTCTCTTCCTTCTCACTGATCCTCGCTCTCCTCCCTCTTCTTCTTCTTTGCTCCGCCGCGTGCCGAAGCTCCAGCGCACGCCGCAGCGATCAGCTCGCGATGAGTTCTTCCTCCGCCGTCGCGCCTCCCCCGGTGCGTTCCGGCACTTGGGACGGTTCCGAAGTCCACGACGACCACATCGAGTTCCTCCGCAGGACTCGTCGGCTCCCCGGCGAGGATCACGTACGGGTGCGCCTTGCGCCGAAGGGGGGGATCTCCCCCGTGCTGCAGGAGGGCGAGCGGGTCATCTTCCGCTCGCACTGCTTGCACGGGTTGGGGCTGTCGGCGAGCAGTTTCTTCCGATCCTTCCTGGAGTTCTACGGCCTCCAGCCGCACCACCTCACCCCCAACACAGTGGTGCTGCTGTCCGCCTTCGTGGCCTTGTGCGAAGGCTTCCTCGGAGTCCTCCCCACCCTCGAGCTCTGGGGGGGAGTTATTCTTCTCCAAGCTCGGCACCCAGGCTGCGGGTGTGCTGGCTCAGTGCGGCGCTTTCATCGTCGTGCGAAGGTCGGTGGCCGACAATCCCTTCCCCTCCATCTCACTTATAAAGTTGATGAAGATGTGGCAGAGATCCTACTTCTACGTCAGGAGCGTCTCCGCGAGGGGGAATGGGTCAACTTGCCGGCTTTCGAAGCCGGCTCGCCGGCTGGGCGACTGCCCAACTGGTTGTACCGGGCCAAGTCGCTGACGCCTGCGGGAGCCGGCGCCATCGCGCGACTCCGAGTGCTGACGCAATCGGAGGGTTTGACTGGTCCGGACCTGCTGGCCGCCTTTGTTGCGCGCCGAGTTCTCCCACTCCAAGGCCTCCCCCACATGATATGCCAGATGAGCGGGCACCGCGACCCAAGTCGGATGTGCACCAAAGACATGCCTCACGAAGAGGTGGCCTTCATGGTGAACTACCTCTCGGACAACAAGCTCCTGGAGGATTGGCGGTTCGGCAAGGAGCCGTACTCCCGCGTCAATCCCCCGCCCGTGGTGAGTCGCCTTTCCTTTCTTTCTTTGGATTGTCTTTTCTCTCGCCGAGTTTGTTTTGACCAGTCGGCTTTGGACAGAATCCCCTCCTCCATTCACCAGCCGGCACCTCGGGGCTGGCCCGCGAGTTCCTCGCCGACCGGGCGGAGAGCAACGTCGACGACCCCGATCTGGGGGCGGCGGCTCTGGAGGACGACGCCGAGGGAGGAGGAGGAACAGCAGGCGACTTTAGGCCTTCAGCCACTTTCGCCGACTGGCCTGACGATGACGCCGAGGGGGAAGTCGCCCCCCGCCATCGGCCAGGAGCCAGCCAGCCTGGCATGGGCTCTTCTGCCGCGCCGGGTGCTCCAGGCGGCGAGAAGAAGCGCAGGGCCGTGCTGACCTTGTTCGACAGTCGGCGAAGAAACCTAAGGGTTCGGCTGCGGCGACCCGGCAGGATGAGGCGGCCGCGAAGGCCATCCGCTTCCATAAGGAAGTGAAGAAGCCGCCATTGGTCTTCGCGTGGGTATCCTGTCTCAATGCTTTATTCTTTCTTTGTGACTTTGTCTGAGTTTTGCTTGTCCCCCTTGCTTCAGGGCTCCCCTCACTCTTGAGAGGGTCACCGCCACCTCCGTCATGGGGTCAGCGGAGACGTCCGCCACCACTCGGCGGATTGACCCCGCTGCTGACCTCCGGGAGGCGACGGAGCGGAATGCGCAGGAGAAGCGCAATGAAGAAGAGGTCGTTCGCCTGGAGAAGGCGGAGGCTGACAGGGCGGAGGCCTCCACCAAGAAAAAACTGGCGGAGGCCGAAGCCGCCGCCACGACGAAGCGGCAGGCTGAGGAAGCCGCACGCCGCTAATCGGCGGTGTTCGTCATCCTGTTGAACTCTGCGCCGCCGCCTCCGGAGTTCACGGGGCAGACTGGAGAAGCCGGTGGGGAGAACCCTATCGTGGAGAGGGAAGGCGGCGACCCCTCTACGCCGGACGTGAACGTTCCGCTGCCACCTCCGCCGCTGTCTGAAGGTGTGCAAGGCAGGCAGCCAGCGGACCCTCCGGTGCCGTCGATCGAAGATGAGGCCGTGGCGAGGCTACTCCTCCAAGTCGGCTCGCCAACGCGCCGCCGTCTGGAGAAGGCGACTTCGGCACCCCGCCCCCTGGAAGCTGGCACCACCAGCTCGGAGATCCTAGACGCCGAAGCGACGAGCGCCGCGCCCATTGGGTGGGTGCGAGGAGGCGGCACAGGGCCGCTGAACCAGGCGCTCTTGGACGTCCAGGCGAAGCTTCATGCTGAGGGCGACGCTCTCCAGAGTTGCACCAAGGCGTTCCTGGCGTCGTGGGCAGCCGTTCGGGTATGTTTTTTCCTTTGGTTTTTGTTTTCTTGTTCCTCTCTGTGAAGGTGCGCCAGCGCACCCACTGGGTGTAGTCCCCGAGTTTCGGGCTGGCTGCTGAGCAGGCAGCCCGGAACTCCAATTGATGAACTCTGGGAATTAACTTTTTGTCTGAAACGTTCGTCACAGGATTACCACAACCTCCGCGTCACTGCCTTCAATCGTAACGTTGAAGAGATGGGCAAGCGGACCGCTGATCTGTCAGAGAGCCGGAGTAAGTCCTTTTCCTTCTTTGCGGGGGCGCGCTGGCGCACCCGCGGGCTATAGTCCCCGAGATTCGGGCCGACTGCTGAGCAGTCGGGCCGGATCTCCCTGGCGACCTTCTTTTCCTGATGACTTAACGCCTTCTTTCTTCCTTCTTTTCAGGGGCCAACGCTGCTCTTCAACAGCAGCTGAGCGATGCCAACTCCGCTTTACGCGCCGAACAGGAGGAGTGCAGCAAGCTCGCCACGGAGCGCGATCTGCTGGCCACTCAATTGGCAGAGCAGAAGGAGCTGCTTGTGAAGACACAGAGGGAGGCGGAGGAGACGGAAACCACCCTCCTGGCCGAGTTCGCGAGCGAGCGCTCCTCCTGGTCTGACAAGGAGGCGATGCTGGCCTCTGGCTTCCACGAGATTGAAGACATCGTTGATGGTGAGTTTCTTTACTTTCTTTCTTCGAGCAGCCGATTTAAGTCGTGTCGACTCCTGGTTTTTGACTTGCTTCTTTGTTTCTTCCAGTCTTTGCAGACTTCTTTTCTGGGCAGTCGCAGGCCGCCTTCCAAGCCATCGAGGCTGACCGTGAAGGTCGGAGGGCGGAGGGCGCAGAGATTGCTGCCGACGCCCCCCGAACTCTTGACGAGCACATCCTAAGCATCGAGGCTCGCCTTCGGCCGGCTCACCGGATGCTGCGTCGACTTCAGCGTGTCGGTGCCCAGGCAATTGCCGCCCTGTGGCCGGATATGCAGGCTCCGCGCACCCCCAGCCTGACGGCCGACTGGCTAGAGGTCGCGGCTGGTCGTTTTGAAGCCTAGAAGGGCTCTTCGGCCCGAGCTGGAGCGCGCCGGGCCTTGGAGTTCGTCAAGGCGTGGTATCCAGGGCTGGATCTAGACCGGCTGGCCACGCTTCGGTCGGAGGCCCAGCCAGAGCTGGCAGCTGCAAAAGACGCCCTTGTCAAGCGTGCTGCGGTGATAGCCGAGTACACCGACACCAGCATCTTCGTCCCCGAGCGGTCTGAAGATGGCGAGGAGGTACCGCCAGAGTGGTTTGGGATGAACCCAGACTACGGCGAGGACTCGGCGGAGGTGATTGGCTCTAGCGTCGAGGAGGAGAGCGAGGCGGAAGACGGAGGCGAGGCGGAGGCACCAGAAGACGGAGCAGGCGGCCAGCCTCAGCTCGACCGGGCCTCCAGCAATGAGCCGCGTACGACTGAGTCGACTACCGCCGGAGGCGATCAGGCCGAGACTACCCAGCCAGCCGCCCCGACGCCTGATGCTGGCGCCTCCTCCGACCCTCTGAATCCGTCTGCTGCTTCCTAAGCTGCCGCTTTATCTTTCTTTTATCTGCTTCAGTAGTCTTTGAAGAACTTGTTAATTCTCACAATTCCACCCGCCGGGTGTATTTTGAACTTCTGCTTGAAGATTCGGCCAAGGGCATATGTTATGTAAATATGTTTATCCGAGTTCTATCTTTTCTTGCTCATTGCTCTTTTGGCTTTTTTCCTTTGCCGCTTTCTCTTAGTTGCCTGCCTTGCCAATCGGACAGCCGCTCTGCGGACTGTCGCTGGATCAAATGCTTGGCTACTTTGAGAAGGCAAGTACTTAGCCGTTTTTAAGAGTTTTTGAGCAAGCTGAATAGAAGGCGGCAATCCGACTATTGGAGAGTCAGTTTGCGAAAAAGGCTGGAAGCCGTCTTGAGCTATGTTTTATGCTTTGAGTCCTTAACCATTTTTCATGCGAACGCCCATTCTACCTTACCTCTGCCCACCATACAGTCGCTCTGTGAGCTGCGGCTTCTGACAAAAGACGGTTTAGATGTTACACACTACTTGTCCGGCTGCAGGAAGCATTTCATAGTGCAAGGCGGCAAGTCCCCGGGCCGACTTGTCGAGCCCGGTGCCAAGTGGCATGACAAAGAGTAACATACTTGTAGGCATAATTTTTATCATACAGACAAAAGAGGGCAGTCCCCGAGCTCGTCTCGGGGGGCCCGAAGTCTTGGTACTTTAATACAAACGGTAGCGTGGTACATACTGCATCAACTGTAAAATCTTCGGAGGAGATTTGCATTCCATGGCCGCTCTGTCTCCTTGCCGGAGT
Organism: Triticum aestivum; assembly: GCF_018294505.1. NCBI lineage: Eukaryota > Viridiplantae > Streptophyta > Magnoliopsida > Poales > Poaceae > Triticum > Triticum aestivum. The sequence continues at coordinate 427,045,620 of NC_057806.1, read as the reverse complement.
CGTCCCTCTTGCGCGCTCGGGGCTTCTGAGCATCAATCAGGTAGTAGGAGTCGTTGCCCAGTACTTTGCTGATGATGAAAGGGCCTTCCCAAGGCGCTGACAGCTTGTGCTGGCCAGCTGTTCAATGGATCAGCCAAAGCACAAGGTCGCCTTCTTGGAAAGATCTTGGCTTAACCTTCCTGTTGTGGTATCGGCGCAGGCTCTACTGGTAGATGCTGGACCGGCTGAGTGCCAACAGCCGGCCCTCTTCCAGTAGATCGACGCCGTCTTGCTGTGCTTCTTCCGCTTCCTCCTCGGTGTACATGGTGACTCGTGGGGATTCGAACTATGTCCGTTGGGATGACGAGGAAGAAAGGCGTGAAGCCGGTTGACTTGTTTGGAGTCGTGCGTAGGCTCCAGAGGACGGCTGGTAGCTCATCGAGCCAGCAGCCAGCCGAGCGCTCCAATGGCTCGATCAGCCGAGGCTTGATGCCGGACAGGATGAGGCCGTTTGCTCGCTCCACCTGGCCGTTTGACTGTGGATGGGCGACGGACGCTAGGTCCAGTCTGATGCCCTGTGTTGCGCAGAAATGGGCCAAGGCGCCTTTGGCAAAATTTGTGCCGTTGTCGATGATGATGTTGTGTGGTATGCCGTACCGAATTGTGATGTCGGAGATGAAAGTCACGGCAGTCGGACCGTTCAGTTTCTTGATTGGCTTCGCTTCTATCCACTTGGTGAACTTGTCCACTGCGACAAGTAAGTGAGTTAAGCCACCTCGTGCTGTCTTGAATGGTCCCACCATGTCTAGACCCCAAACTGCGAAAGGCCAGGCAATGGGGATGGTCTTGAGTGCGGAAGCCGGCTGGTGCGGCTTGGAGCTGAACTTCTGGCACCCTTTGCACTTTTGGACCAACTCCTTGGCCTCTTCCAAGGCAGTTGGCCAGAAGAAACCGTGTCAAAAGGCTTTGGCGACGAGTGTTCTTGAAGCCGCATGGTGGCCGCACTCGCCTTGATGGATGTCTTTGAGAATCGCTTGGCCTTGCTCTGGCTCTACGCAACGCTGGTAGACACCAGTGATGCTGCGCCTGACCAGCTCTCTGTTGACTATGGTGTAGGCTGCCGCCCGGTGTTGTATTTGCCGAGCTGAGGTCTCATCATTTGGTAGCTCTTTGTTCACCAGGAATTTGAGGATGGGCTGGGCCCATGAGGGTGCTGCTATTTCTTCGACTGCCAGAACTGCGACTTGGACGAGGGCGGTTGGGCTGGGAGGCGGCGGGTTGGAGTCAACAACCGCTTGCTGGGTTAATGAAGTCCCCAGGCCGACTGGCGCGGCCCTTGGGCCGAGTTCTGGAGGCTTCGAGTCTGCTGCCGCAGTCCCCGGGCCGGGCTCGACTGTGGCGGCTTTGGAGTCATCCGCCGAAATCCCCGTACCGCCTGCCGGGGCTCTGGAGTCGGACCCGACGTCTTCGGGGGGAGCCGGCACAAAAATGGAGTCTGATTCTGGTGAAGGCTTGACAGATGGCTTGAGGAGGCGTTGCAGGGCGATGCCGGATGGTATTGCATGGCGGGTAGAGCCGATTCGTGCCAAGGCATCGGCTTGGTCGTTGTCGTTTCTTGGCACATGGAGGAACTCGCACCCTTCAAAATACCCGCTGAGTTGCTGTACGAGGAAACGTAACTCGCCATGTTTGCGTCTTTCGCGTCCCAGTCGCCAGATGACTGCTGGACCACTAAGTCCGAGTTGCCATAACACAAGATCCGACGGATGCCAAGTTCTTTGGCAAGCCGGAGCCCGTGAATGAGCGCCTCGTACTCGGCGACGTTGTTGGAGGCGGCGAAGTGGATTTGCAGTGCATATTTAGCTTGTCTCCTTTAGGAGCGGTGAGGACGACGCCGGCTCCCAAGCTGGTGCGCATCTTGGAGCCGTCGAAATGCATCCGCCAATGGGTGGAGTCAGGCGCTGGAGGCAGGTACTGGGTCTCGGCCCAGTCGACGAGGAAGTCGGTCAGTGCTTGTGACTTGATAGCGGTGCGGGGCTGGTAGTAGATGGTGTAGGGAGCCAGCTCTATGACCCACTTGGCCACTCGGCCAGAAGCATCTCGGCTGCCAATGATCTTGGCAAGCGGGGCTGTGCAGACCACCGTGATTGGATGCTCTTGAAAGTAAGGCTTCAATTTCTTGGCAGTAAAGTGTACGCTATAGCACATCTTCTGGTAGTGGGGGTAGTTTTGCTTGGAGGTCGACAGTACCTCACTAAGGTAATATACCGGTCTCTGGATAGGTAGCGCCTTGCCTTCCTCCTTGCGTTCCACTACAATGACCGTGCTAACTACTCGGCTGGTGGCAGCGATGTACAGGAGCATAGGTTCCTTGGGAGTCGGAGCCGCTAGGACGGGTGGAGTAGTCAGCATCTTCTTCAACTGGAGAAAAGCTTCGTCCACCTTATGGTTCCACTCGAAAAAAGTTGTCTTCTTCATGAGTTGATATAGGGGGAGAGCTTTCTCGCCCAGCCGACTGATGAATCGGCTGATGGATGCCAGGCATGTGGTGAACTTTTGCACATCCAGCAGTCGGCTGGGTACCTCCATTCTCTCAATGGCCTTGATTTTTACTGGGTTGCATTCTATGCCGCGTTCAGAGACCAGGAAGCCAAGGAGCTGGCCAGCTGGTACTCTGAAGACACACTTCTCAGGGTTGAGCCTGATCTGGAATCGGCGCAGGTTTTCAAAGGCCTCCTTGAGGTCTTCCAACAGTGTTCCATGCTTTTCCGTCTTCACCACCACGTCGTCCACGTAGACGTGGGTGTTCCTGTCGAGCTGCTTGAGGAGGCACTTCTGCATGCAACGCTGAAAGGTGGCGCCAGCATTCCTTAAGCCGAACGTCATGGTGAGGTAGCAGAAGGCTCCAAACGGCGTGATGAAGGCGGTCTTCAGTTTGTCAGCCGGGTTCAGCTTGATCTGGTGATATCCTGAATATGCATCCAAAAAACTCAACAGCTCGCATCCGGCTGTGGAGTCTATCACTTGATCGATTCTTGGTAGAGCAAACGGGTCCTTGGGGCAGGCTTTGTTGAGGCTCGTGTAGTCAATACACATTCGCCACTGCTTGTTCTTCTTCAGTACCAGGACCGGATTTGCTAGCCATTCTGGAAAGAACACTTCCATAATGAAGCCGGCTGCTAGGAGTCAGGCTATCTCTTCTCCGACAACTCTTCTCTTCTCTTCTGACAGGCGGCACAGGGGCTGCCTGACCGGCTTTGCGTCAGATCGGACATGTAACTTGTGCTCGGCGAATTCCGTCGGTACACCAGGCATGTCTTTGGGGGACCATGCAAAGATGTCCCGATTCTCACGGAGGAAATCGACGAGCTCGCCTTCCTATTTGCTGTCGAGGTTCGCACCTACGACAGCGTACCTCTCTGGGTACTCCGGATCCAAGGGTATCTTCTTTGTCTCTTTGGCCGGCTTGAACGAACCTTTAGCTTCGGACTCCTTCGAGTTGGGCGATACCTCTGGCTTCTTGTCGGCCATCCCCACAACTCGTTCAAGGAGTCGCTTCTCGGCCACGATCACCAGGGACTCGGCCAACCGACTGCTCTCAGCTGCGCAGGCAGATGACTTCCGGTAGTCGCCAACCACAGTCAGAATTCCCCTGGAACTGCATCTTGAGGTAGGCGTAGTGGGGGACCGCCATGAACTTGGCCAAGGCGGGTCGGCCGAGTAGCGCATGGTATGGGCTCTCGAGGTCCACCACCTCAAACCAAACAGACTCTCAGCGGAAGTGATCTTTGTCTCCAAAGAGAACGTCCGTCAGGATCTTGCCGATCGGTGAGCAGGAAAGCCCAGGAACAATGCCGTGGAACACAGTCCAGCTGTTCTGAAGCTGTCTTTGCTTGATTCCTAACTTCTCTATGGTGTCCTTGTACAGGATATTGACGCTGCTGCCTCCATCTATTAGAACTCACGAGAAACGCGCAGCTCGTCTATCCGTAGCAAAGGTGTCGTCCAAGACCAAGGCATAGGAGCCTGGACTTGGCATCACCTCTGGGTGGTCAGCCCTGCTCCAGCTGATGGGTTTTTCGGACCAGTGCATGAACTCAGGCGTCTCTGACGCCACCGCATTCACCTCTTGTCACTGCAGCCGCCTGCTGCGTCGATCATCAGCCATGCTGGTAAACACCATGTAGGCTCTGTGTTCTTCAGGGTGTTCGTCTTGTACTACGCCGACTGGCCTGACAGCCGGCTGCTGGGGCGGGGGCGGAGGCGGCTGCCCAGCAGGCGGGGGTGGCAGAAGGCCATCTCCCTTGGCGATCCTGGTGAGCCAGTGGCACTTTCGGGTGGTGTGGTTCGACGGCTTCGCACCGCTATGGAACTTGCAAGGTTCATCCAGGGTCTGTTCATAGGAGAAGGCCGGCAACCAGTTTGGCTTGCCGCCTTTCTGACGCTTGGGCGGAGGCTGCTCATCTGGCTGCTGGGCTTCAACGGCTGCGACCTGCCGGCTGCTGGAAGCCAGCTCCGGGGCCTTGCGCTTGTGGTCGCCCTGCTGTTGTCGCCGGTTGGCGTCTCCCGCCGGAGTTCTTGGAGCTTGAGGGGCCACTTTGCCAGTTGTGCTGATTTGAATCTCTGCCTTCATGGAGGAGTCGACCATGGCGTACTTGTCCGCTATGATCAGCAGCTCGTCGAGGGTTTCTGGCTCGTCACAGAGGAGCCTGTGCTTGAGGAGGGTGCCTTCTCTACACCCAGCTGTGAAGTACTCAATGGCCAGCACCTCGTGCACGCCCTCGCAGGAGTTCCGAAGTTCGGTCCAACGCGGAGGTAATCGCGAGTCGACTCGTCGGGGCCTTGCACGCACAAGGAGAGCTGACGAGGCTTGGGAGGACGCTTGTACGTGCTGGTGAAGTTGCGGACAAATGCTTCGGTGAAGTCGACCCAGCTGTTGATGTTGCGGGGCTTCAGGTTGTTTAGCCATGTCTGGGCCGTGCCCTGGAGCATGAGCGGAACGTACTTTACGGCGACACGCTTGTTGCCGTTTGCTATGCTGACAGCCGTGTGGTAGTCGACTAGCCAGTCTTCCGGCTTCACGGAGCCGGTATACTTGGGCGTGTCTCTTGGGAGCGTGAATCCTCTGGGAAAGGGCTCGTTTCGAATGCGGGGCTCGAAACAAGGCGGACCCAGCTCGTCTTCTTCTTCCAGCGCCAGGGATCAGTGAAGCCGGTCGATCCGGTGGCGGGCGTCATTCTCTCCGACTCCCTCTCGGCGGCCAAGGCGGTCGCCGAGAGTCGGATGGTCAACAGGCGGCGGGGAGACTCACCTCTCCTTGCGAGGAGGGGGAGGCGGACAGTCGTCCCGTCGTTCCACTGCTCTCGGGCGGCCGTCTCGGTCGCGCTCTATGGTAATGCGAGTCTGACTGTGGCTGGCAGCCGAATCCTTGTCTCTTCTTCCTCGGGCGCCGCCAGTCAGCGTCCGAGACGTCGCGCCTTGATATCGGCGAAGGTCGTCATTTTGCCATCGCGCCGCCTCCATGCGGCAGCCGGCCTCGTTCTGCGCGCAGCCGCGTCGAGGAGCCGCTGGACCCGCTCTGTCATCAGGCGGCGTTCTTCGCCCTCGAAACTGTCCAGCTCGTTCGCCACTGCCTGAGCGGCTCGGATGTTCTCCGCTGGTGTAGCGTACACAGGGCGGCTTGCCCCAAACAGGTTGGCGATGGCTACGCCGCGCTGCTGGACCGCGCCCAGGCGGCTGGGCCCCACTAGGGCCGGCGAGCCGCCGACGGCGCGATCCATCTCCCGCTGGTAGGCTTCTGATAAGCGTCTCATGCTGGCCAGCTTCTTCGCACCTTCAATGAGCTGATGGCGGCGCGCCTCCAACGTCTCCGCGTCAGCGTCTTCCGGAATGGGCGCAGTTAGGTCTTGTAGCGCTGCGCCGAGTGAGTCGTGTGCTCCTCCGTCGGGGAGCTCGTCATGACTGATGACGAGCACCTCGGTGACGGTGCTTTCGTCGCTCTCCGCGTGAGGGAAAGGTTCGTCGTAGACCACCACATTAATGGGGAACGCGTCGAGCGACGCGGTGTCAGAGTCGACCAGCATCGGGTCGGTGGAGCCCACAGACTCCAAGTCTACGGCAGGCTCGCCGGAAACGTGGAGTTGATCGAGGAGGCCCGCGAGGAGGTTCTCGGAGCCGCCCGTGCCTGCGTCAGATGCAGGCTCGTCGGAGAGGCCAACCTCGCCGACAAGTTCGGCCAGGCAGCTGGCTGCGCAGGCGATTTCAACGCCACGCAGCGCGTCGACGCAAACTCCGTCTAGCGTGCCTGGCTGGCTGCGCTCGCCAGGGAGAAAAAGGGTTCCCGTCCAGAACAGGTCTCCGGACGGTGGTGCACCATGCCCCACGGTGGGAGCCAAATGTCGGGGGTTGGATGCGACATATGCCAAAGGATGGCTTATCATGGTGGGGGCGAGTAGAACGTCGCCGGTGCCCGGAAACGGGATGAGGCGAAGACATGCACGCCGGCGAATCTTACCCAGCTTCAGGGCTCTCTAGGGAGATAATACCCCTACTACTGCTCTGCGGGGTCTCCGCATGATCACTATGGCAAAGTGTCTACATGGTTGCTCCTTGAGTTGTTTCCTGGAGGTAGGAGAGGGCAAGGCTAGCTCTCTCCTTTCTATATGGTCTGGTCTAGGGCTAATGGGTTCCAACCCTTTGCATGGGTGCCTTGGGGGGTTTATATAGGCCTACCCCCCAGGGGTACAATGGTAATTCGGCAGGACACGGGCCCAGCCGTCAGCGCCTCTGGCCTCCGTCTTCTCTGCCGACCACTGGGGCCCGCCGACTAGCGGGCCTTGCTGACTAGCCTGGTACGGAGCCGACAGGCCGCGTCCGCCGCGGGCGGGTCTTGCCGGCTGCTAATTACTATAGCCGTGCTTCTGATGACGTGGGCTTGATCACGAGGTCGTGGCAATAGCCCCGCCGCCTGGCGGGCGATCACTATTGCCACTCTCCATCACATCTTGATTAATGTAGGTGATTATGGCATGATAAAAGGATACAAAAGCGTGAGTTTAATGTAGGTGATTATGTATTGCTATACAACTCTCGTTTAAGATTGTTTGCAGGAAAACTTCTCTCTAAATGGGAAGGTCCTTACGTTATCGAGGAGGTCTATCGTTCCGGTGCCATAAAAATCAACAACTTCGAAGGCACAAATCCGAAGGTGGTGAACGGTCAAATAATCAAACATTATATCTCATGTAATACCATAAATGTAGAAACCAATGTTATTGAAACCATAACCCCTGAGGAATACATAAGGGACACTTTCCTGAACGTTTCAGACTCTGAAAAGGAATAGGTAGGTGGTACGGTAAGTAAACCGACTCCAAAACAGTTTTTAAGGCAATATTTCTCCGTTTTGGAATATTTAGAAAGATAGAAAAATAAGAAGTAGTCCGGGAAGGACACGAGGGTGGAGGGCGCGCCCTACCCCCCTGGGCGCGCCCTACCCCCCTGGGCGCGCCCCCTACCTCGTGGGCACCTCATGCGCTCTCCGGACTCCGTTTTCATACACGACACGTATTTTGGTCGGTAAAAATTCATTATATAACCTCCCGAAGGTTTTTACCACCATATCACGCAAATATCTCTTGTCTTTGTTTTGAGCTGTCCTCCTACAGATAGAGCAACATGTCGTCCCAGGATTTGGAAGGAGAAAGCTATGTGGCCGATTACCTTGTAGATCCTAAGGTCTATGGGGATGTGGAGCATTGTCATTGTACTACGAAAGAAGAAGAGGACTATGAACCCAAGGGAAAGGAGGAGACGAGCTCAGATGAAGATGAAGTCCCACTACCTCAACCTGCGGACATGCATGTGGAGTTCAAAAAGTCAAGACTCTGGGATAGAGTAAAGAAACCTAAGATCGAGTTTATCCCTTGTCGCCTCTTGCAGGAAAACAAGCAGGAACTATACAAAAAGATATTGAGCCTGGAACAGGAGATCGAGGACCTAAGGGACCAAAATTCTGTCCTCAAGCGCAAATTAAGGAAGAAGCCTACCGTCGGGGGTTGGGTGCGACATATGCCAAAGGATGGCTTATCATGGTGGGGGCGAGTAGAACATCGCCGGCGCCTGGAAACGGGATGAGGCGAAGACATGCACGCCGGCGAATCTTACCCAGCTTCAGGGCTCTCCGGGGAGATAATACCCCTACTGCTGCTCTGTGGTGTGTTCGCATGATCACTATGGCAAAGTGTCTACACGGTTGCTCCTTGAGCTGTTTCCTGGAGGTAGGAGAGGGCAAGGCTAGCTCTCTCCCTTCTATATGGTCTGGTCTAGGGCTAATGGGTTCCAACCCTTTGCATGGGTGCCCTGGGGGGTTTATATAGGCCTACCCCCCAGGGGTACAATGGTAATCCGGCAAGACACGGGCCCAGCCGTCAGCGCCTCTGGCCTCCGTCTTCTCTGCCGACCACTGGGGCCCGCCGACTAGCGGGCCTTGCTGACTGGCTTGGTACGGAGCCGACAGGCCGCGTCCGCCGCGGGCGGGTCTTGCCGGCTGCTGATTACTGTAGTCGTGCTTCTGATGACGCGGGCTTGATCACGAGGTCGTGGCAACAGCCCCGCCGCCTGGCGGGCGATCACTATTGCCACTCTCCATCACATCTTGATTAATGTAGGTGATTATGGCATGATAAAAGGATACAAAAGCGTGAGTTTAATGTAGGTGATTATGTATTGCTATACAACTCTCGTTTAAGATTGTTTGCAGGAAAACTTCTCTCTAAATGGGAAGGTCCTTACGTTATCGAGGAGGTCTATCGTTCCGGTGCCATAAATATCAACAACTTCGAAGGCACAAATCCGAAGGTGGTGAACGGTCAAATAATCAAACATTATATCTCATGTAATACCATAAATGTAGAAATCAATGTTATTGAAACCATAACCCCGGAGGAATACATAAGGTACACTTTCCGGAATGTTTCAGACTCAAAAAAGGAATAGGTAGATGGTACGGTAAGTAAACCGACTCCAAAACAGTTTTTAAGGCAATATTTCTCCATTTTGGAATATTTAGAAAGATAGAAAAATAAGAAGTAGTCCGGGAAGGACACGAGGGTGGAGGGCACGCCCTACCCCCCTGGGCGCGCCCCCTACCTCGTGGGCACCTCGTGCGCTCTCCGGACTCCGTTTTCGTACACGACACGTATTTTGGTCGGTAAAAATTCATTATATAACCTCTCAAAGGTTTTGACCACCATATCACGCAAATATCTCTTGTCTTTGTTTTGAGCTGTCCTCCTACAGATAGAGCAACATGTCGTCCCAGGATTCGGAAGGAGAAAGCTATGTGGCCGATTACCTTGTAGATCCTAAGGTCTATGGGGATGTGGAGCATTGTCATTGTACTACGGAAGAAGAAGAGGACTATGAACCCAAGGGAAAGGAGGAGACGAGCTCAGATGAAGATGAAGTCCCACTACCTCAACCTGGGGACATGCATGTGGAGTTCAAAAAGTCAAGACTCTGGGATAGAGTAAAGAAATCTAAGATCGAGTTTATCCCTTTTCGCCTCTTGCAGGAAAACAAGCAGGAACTATGCAAAAAGATATTGAGCCTGGAACAGGAGATCGAGGACCTAACGGACCAAAATTCTATCCTCAAGCGCAAATTAAGGAAGAAGCCTACTGTCGGGGGTTGGGTGCGACATATGCCAAAGGATGGCTTATCATGGTGGGGGCGAGTAGAACATCGCCGGCGCCTGGAAACGGGATGAGGCGAAGACATGCATGCCGGCGAATCTTACCCAACTTCAGGGCTCTCCGGGGAGATAATACCCCTACTACTGCTCTGCGGTGTCTCCGCATGATCACTATGGCAAAGTGTCTACACGGTTGCTCCTTGAGCTGTTTCCTGGAGGTAGGAGAGGGCAAGGCTAGCTCTCTCCCTTCTATATGGTCTGGTCTAGGGCTAATGGGTTCCAACCCTTTGCATGGGTGCCCTGGGGGGTTTATATAGGCCTACCCCCCAGGGGTACAATGGTAATCCGGCAGGACACGGGCCCAGCAATCAGCGCCTCCGGCCTCCGTCTTCTTTGCCGACCACTGGGGCCCGCCGACTAGCGGGCCTTGCTGACTGGCTTGGTACGGAGCCGACAGGCCGCGTCCACCGCGGGCGGGTCTTGCCGGCTGCTGATTACTGTAGCCGTGCTTCTGATGACGCGGGCTTGATCACGAGGTCGTGGCAACAGCCCCGCCGCCTGGCGAGCGATCACTATTGCCACTCTCCATCACATCTTGATTAATGTAGGTGATTATGGCATGATAAACGGATACAAAAGCGTGAGTTTAATGTAGGTGATTATGTATTGCTATACAACTCTCGTTTAAGATTGTTTGCAGGAAAACTTCTCTCTAAATGGGAAGGTCCTTACATTATCGAGGAGGTCTATCGTTCCGGTGCCATAAAAATCAACAACTTCGAAGGCACAAATCCGAAGGTGGTGAACGGTCAAATAATCACACATTATATCTCATGTAATACCATAAATGTAGAAATCAATGTTATTGAAACCATAACCCCAGAGGAATACATAAGGGACACTTTCCGGAACATTTCAGACTCAGAAAAGGAATAGGTAGGTGGTACGGTAAGTAAACCGACTCCAAAACAGTTTTTAAGGCAATATTTCTCCGTTTTGGAATATTTAGAAAGATAGAAAAATAAGAAGTAGTCCGGGAAGGACACGAGGGTGGAGAGCGCGCCCTACCCCCCTGGGCGCGCCCCCTACCTCGTGGGCACCTCGTGCGCTCTCCGGACTCCGTTTTCGTACACGACACGTATTTTGGTCGGTAAAAATTCATTATATAACCTCCCGAAGGTTTTGACCACCGTATCACGCAAATATCTCTTGTCTTTGTTTTGAGCTGTCCTCCTGCAGATAGAGCAACATGTCGTCCCAGATTTGGAAGGAGAAAGCTATGTGGCCGATTACCTTGCAGATCCTAAGGTCTATGGGGATGTGGAGCATTATCGTTGTACTAAGGAAGAAGAAGAGGACTATGAACCCAAGGGAAAGGAGGAGACGAGCTCAGATGAAGATGAAGTCCCACTACCTCAACCTGTGGACATGCATGTGGAGTTCAAAAAGTCAAGACTCTGGGATAGAGTAAAGAAACCTAAGATCGAGTTTATCCCTTTTCGCCTCTTGCAGGAAAACAAGCAGGAATTATGCAAAAAGATATTGAGCCTGGAACAGGAGATCGAGGACCTAAGGGACCAAAATTCTATCCTCAAGCGCAAATTAAGGAAGAAGCCTACTGTCGGGGGTTGGGTGCGACATATGCCAAAGGATGGCTTATCATGGTGGGGGCGAGTAGAACATCGCCGGTGCCTGGAAACGGGATGAGGCGAAGACATGCACGCCGGCGAATCTTACCCAGCTTCAGGGCTCTCCGGGGAGATAATACCCCTACTGCTGCTCTGCGGTGTCTCCGCATGATCACTATGGTAAAGTGTCTACATGGTTGCTCCTTGAGCTGTTTCCTGGAGGTAGGAGAGGGCAAGGCTAGCTCTCTCCCTTCTATAAGGTCTGATCTAGGGCTAATGGGTTCCAACCCTTTGCATGGGTGCCCTGGGGGGTTTATATAGGCCTACCCCCCAGGGGTACAATGGTAATCCGGCAGGACACGGGCCTAGCCGTCAGCGCCTCTAGCCTTCGTCTTCTCTGCCGACCACTGGGGCCCGCCGACTGGCGGGCCTTGCTGACTGGCCTGGTACGGAGCCGACAGGCCGCGTCCACCGCAGGCGGGTCTTGCCGGTTGCTGATTACTATAGCCGTGCTTCTGATGACACAGGCTTGATCACGAGGTCGTGGCAACAGCCCCGCTGCCTGGCGGGCGATCACTATTGCCACTCTCCATCACATCTTGATTAATGGCGCGTGGGCCCCGGAGGAGGGCTCGGCCGATTCCCAGGGGCTGACTCCCACGGGCCCGACTGGCGGTCCTCTTGTTGTCTCCTGGGGTCTCACTAACTGGTGGGACCCGCTGCCTCTGGGCCGTATAGACAAGCCGTCATGGGTGCAGGATTCGGTCCTGCCGTGTTGATGTCAGGGCTGGCATGGCAACAGTGCCACGCCGCACGGAGATCTTCCGGGGTACGGCATGCTGTAGCCATGCCTGCCCTTGGTAGGGGGCAGGAGCGGGCTTCATTATTGTCACTCCCCCGCCCTGTCCCACTTGATGACGTCGTGGGGGGTGTTGGACTCGCAGGCCGACTCCCCGAAACCGGCTTCTCTGGAAGTCGCTAGGAAGGAGTCGGCTCTCCCTGAAGTCGTCCCTGGGACCGGGCTGTGAGTGGTCAGCCGGCCACCTTGCCGTTGGCTTCTTAAGGGCGGCTCTTCATCCTGGGGTCTTGAGGGGCGCAGCCCGCCCCGATGTCTTGAAAGGTTCTGGGGCTCGGGTTAGCCTACCCGTGGCCCATTACTCCGACACCTACGCCATCAACAAAACCATCACCTTCTTCACCAAAGAAGAATTGAGTATCTGGTATGGGCACTCCCCTTGGCAACCACCAAGCTTGGGGGAGTGCCCCGGTATCGTATCACCATCACTTTTATCTTTACCGTTTTTCTTAGTTCGATCCGTTTGGTAATATCTTGATCTAGTAAATAAAAGTTCTTAGTATGATCTAGTTGTGAGTTTTGCTTTATAATTCCTCTATATATATAATCGAGTCCGTGGGCTATATATAATAAAGATTAGTGTTGAGTCAAGGGCTTGATTATTTTGCCATGATCCTAAGTGAATAAAAGAAAATAAAAAGAATAAAAAAGGAAACAAAGAGATCTTATGGATCTTATGGAGAGTAATGAGCTCACATAGAAAAAGTATGGTGAATAAAAGTTGTGGGGAGTTGACAAGCATAGTTTTGGTCATCGTTGCAATTAATAGGAAGTAATAAAGAAAGAGAGATCTTCACATATAAATATACTATCTTGGACATGTTTTATGATTGTGAGCACTCATTAAAATATGACATGCTAAAGAGTTGACGTTGGACAAGGAAGACAACGTAATGGGTTATGTTTTTTTACATCTTAGATAAATTATATTGTCAGGGATCATCCAACATGGTTGAGCTTGCCTTTCCCCCTCATGCTAGCCAAATTCATCGCACCAAGTAGAGATACTACTTGTGCTTCCAAATACCCTTAAACCAGTTTTGCCATGAGAGTCCACCATACCTACCTATGGATTGAGTAAGATCCTCCAAGTAAGTTGTCATCGGTGCAAGCAATAAAGTTGCTCTCTAAATATGTATGACTTATTAGTGTGGGAGAAAATAAGCTTTATACGATCATGTGATATGGAAGAAATAAAAGCGACATACTACATAATAAAGGTCCATATCACAAGTGGAAATATAAAGTGACGTTCTTTCGCATTAAGATTTTGTGCATCCAACCATAAAAGCGCATGACAACCTCTGCTTCCCTCTACGAAGGGCCTATCTTTTACTTTTATCTCCTACCTTGCATAAGAGTCATGGTGATCTTCACCCTTCCTTTTTACATTTTATCCTTTGGCAAGCACAGTATGTTGGAAAGATCCTCGCATATATGGCTAATTGGATGTGAGTTTTCATGAACTATTATTGTTGACATTACCCTTGAGGTAAAACGTTGGGAGGCAAAACTATAAGCCCCTATCTTTCTTTGTGTCCGATTAAAACTCCATAACCATAAGTATTGCGTGAGTATCAGCAATTGTGAAAGACTATATGATAGCTGAGTATGTGGACTTGCTAAAAAGCTCTTATACATTGACTCTTTCCTATGTTATGATAAATTGCAATTGCTCCAATGACTGAGATTATAGTTTGTTAGTTTTCAATGAAGTTTACGATTCATACTTGAAATTGTGATTGAATTATTACTCTAGCATAAGAAATCATATGACAAGAATTATGTAGGTTGCTATTCTAAGAATGATCATGATGCCCTCATGCCCGTATTTTATTTTTATCGACACCTCTATCTCTAAACATGTGGACATATTTTTCGATTTCGACCTTCGCTTGAGGACAAGCGAGGTCTAAGCTTGGGGGAGTTGATACATCAATTTTGCATCATGCTTTTATATCGATATTTATTGCATTATGGGCTGTTATTACACATTATGTCACAATACTTATGCTTATTCTCTCTTATTTTACAAGGTTTACATAAAGAGGGAGAATGCCGGCAGCTGGGATTCTGGGCTGGAAAAGGAGCAAATATTAGAGACCTATTCTGCACAACTCCAAAAGTCCTGAAATTTCATGGAAGACGTTTTCAGAATATATAAAAAATACTGAGCGCAAGAAGTTCACCAGGGGGGGCCACACCCTGCCCATGAGGGTGCGGGCGTGCCCCCTACCTCGTGGGCCCCCTGGTGGCCCTCCGATGTCCATCTTCTGCTATATGAAGTCTTTCGATGAGAAAAAAAAATCATAAGCCATCTCCTCGGACGAAACTCCGCCGCCACGAGGCAGAACCTTGGCGGAACCAATCTAGGGCTCCGGCAGAGCTGCTATGCCGGGGAAACTTCCCTCCGGGAGGGGGAAATCATCGCCATCGTCATCACCAACGCTCCTCTCATCGGGAGAGGGCAATCTCCATCAACATCTTCATCAGCACCATCTCCTCTCAAAACCCTAGTTCATCTCTTGTATCCAATTCTTGTCTTCAAGTCCGGGATTGGTGCTAGTAGGTTGCTAGTAGTGTTAATTACTCCTTGTAGTTGATGCTAGTTGGTTTATTTGGTAGAAGATCATATGTTCAGATCCTATATGCATATTAATACCCCTCTGATTATGAACATGATTATGCTTTGTGAGTAGTTACGTTTGTTCCTGAGGACATGGGAGAAGTCTTGCTATTAGTAGTCATGTGAATTTGGTATTCGTTTGATATTTTGATGAGGTGTGTGTTGTCTCTCCTCTAGTGGTGTTATGTGAATGTCGACTACATAACACTTCACCATTATTTGGGCCTAGAGGAAGGCATTGGGAAGTAATAAGTAGATGATGGGTTGCTAGAGTGACATAAGCTTAAACCCTAGTTTATGCGTTGCTTCGTAAGGGGCTGATTTGGATCCATATGTTTCATGCTATGGTTAGGTTTACCTTAATACTTTTGTTGTAGTTGCGGATGCTTGCAATAGAGGTTAATCAGAAGTGGGATGCTTGTCCAAGTAAGGACAGTACCCAAGCACCGGTGCACCCACATACCAAATTATCAAAGTACCGAATGTGAATCATATGAATGTGATGAAAACTAGCTTGACAATATTCCCATGTGTCCTCGGGAGCGCTTTACATCATATAAGAGTTTGTCCAGGCTTGTCCTTTGCTACAAAAAGGATTGGGCCACCTTGCTGCACTTTATTTACTTTTGTTACTTGTTGCTCGTTACAAATTATCCTATCACAAAACTATCTGTTACCACTTATTTCAGTACTTGCAGAGAATACTTTGCTGGAAACCGCTTATTATTTCCTTCTGCTCCTCGTTGGGTTCGACACTCTTACTTATCGAAAGGACTAGATAGATCCCTTATACTTGTGGGTCATCAGCGCGCCCCCTACCTTGTGGCCTCCTGGTTGATGTCTTGATGTAGGGTCCAAGTCCTTTGGATCATGTTCATTCCGAAAATCACGTTCCCAAAGGTTTCATTCCATTTGGACTCCGTTTGATATTCTTTTTCTGCGAAACCCTAAAATTGGCAAAAAAACAGCAATTCTGGGCTGGGCCTCCGGTTAAAACGTTAGTCCCAAAATAATATAAAAGTGTATAATAAAGCCCAATAATGTCCAAAACAGAATATAATATAGCATGGAACAATAAAAAATTATAGATATGTTGGAGACTTATCAGTCACGGATGTGTCTTTTTTTGTTGTGAAGTGAATAATTCATAGGCATTTCTTGACGTTTACCGATATTACCTATTCTTTGACATTCATCACAAGATAAGACGAACTTACGAGCATCCTTGAAGAGAGTAGGCCAATAAAACCCGGATTGCAATACCTTGTGAGCAGTGATGTCTTCCGCATGATGTCCTCCATAAGCTTCGGAGTGACATTTCCGTAGGATTTGTCCCTGTTCATGTTCAGGTACACAACGTCTAATAATACCATCTACTCCTTCTTTATAAAGATGTGGGTCATCCCAAAAGTAGTGTCTTAAATCATAGAAGATTTTTTTTCTTTTGTTGGTATGTAAAGCTAGGGGTATGTATTTAACAACAATATAATTAGCATAGTTAGCATATCAAGGTGTACTATTAGAAAGATTTATTGCAGCTAATTTCTCATCAGGAAAACTATCATCAATAGGTTGTGGGTCATCAAGAATATTTTCAAGCCTAGACAAGTTATCAACTACAGGGTTCTCCGCTCCTTTTCTATCAGTGATATGCAAATCAAATTCTTGTAGCAAGAGAACCCACCTAATGAGTCTAGGTTTAGCATCTTTCTTTTCCATAAGATATTTTATAGTAGCATGAACATTGTGGACAATAACTTTAGAATCAACAATGTAAGATTTGAATTTATCACAAGCAAACACCACTGCTAAGAATTCTTTTTCAGTAGTAGCATAATTTCATTGAGCACTGTCTAGAGTTGTACTAGCACAATCACTAGCATCACACATAATTTCAAAAGGCAGGTTGAAAGGATCGAGATGGACCTAGAGGGGGGGTGAATAGGTACAATTATAAAATTTTAATTATGACTTAGCAATTTTAGGCAATAATGCGGAATATGAAAGTGAGCCTAACAATTGTAAGAGTAGTACTAAGTGCTATGCAAGTAACACAAGTATGTAAGTAAGCAACCGCAATATGATATAAGTAAATGCTAAGAGACAAGTAACCACAAGTAGAGAGTTAGGGTTAGGAATAACTGCAACTCCGGGAGGCTCAGCGGTAGTACCGCCCTCTGCGGGGCTGTTTAGTGGGGCAACGGTTGGATTATTGCCCCCACTATAAAAGGGGGTCCCCTTCTTCCCCGTTGACCTACCTCTTCCCTCTCAAGCTCCATTAATGCTCCAAGCTCCATTTTCGCCCGATCTATCTCTCTAGCCAATCAAACTTGTTGATTTGCTTGGGAGTGGTTGAGAAGGCCCCGATCTACACTTCCACCAAGAGATTTTCGATTCCCCCACCTATCCCTAGCGGATCTTGTTACTCTTGGGTGTTTGAGCACCCTAGACGGTTGAGATCACCACGGAGCCATAGTCCATTGTGGTGAAGCTTCGCGGTATTGTTGGGAGCCTCTGATTAAGTTGTGGAGATTGCCCCAACCTTGTTTGTAAAGGTCTGGTCGCCTCCTTCAAGGGCACCAATAGTGGGATCACGACATCTCGCATTGTGTGAGGGCGTGAGGAGAATACGGTGGCCCTAGTGGCTTCTTGGGGAGCATTGTGCCTCCACACCGCTCTAACGGAGACATACTTCCCCTCAAAAGGAAGGAACTTCGGTAACACATCCTCGTCTTCACCGGATCCACTCTTGGTTATTTCTTACCTTTACTTATGCAAGCTCTTTAGTGTTACGTCTCTTACTTGCTTGTTTGTTTGTTGTTATTGCATCATATAGGTTGCTCACCTAGTTGCACATCTAGACAACCTACTTTGATGCAAAGTTTAATTTGGTAAAGAAAAGTTAAAAATTGTTAGTTGCCTATTCACCCCCCCTCTAGTCAACCATATCGATCCTTTCAGTTGGTATCAAAGCCTCGTCTCTTTATTAAGGACTTTACCGTCCGAAGAGTATGGTTGATACCGTAGACGGTCTGGAGGAACACTCCGGTGTGAATCCGATCTCGTCTACGGGCAATGGGGAAACCCCGGTCTCTCGTGAGGAGTTCAATGTGGCCTTGGAGACATTGAAAACCTCCATGACGACTGAGGTTGAAAGCATGTTTACTAAATTCCTTGAAGGGCTTAAACTATCCACCGCACCGTTGAAAGTGGGTAATCCCACCGACAAGGTGACGGATGCTACCTCTGATAAGGGGGAAGCTAGTAGTGAATAGGCTCCTTCTTCTAGTGGTAAGAATGGCACCGGCATCTTTGCTCATGTGGAACCACCACTTGTTTATGGTGGACCGGTTCCTTCCACTCATTTGAATCATGCCGGTCCTCCCCCTAAGATTGTGAAAAATAAGGACTTTGATTCTTGGGTTTACCGCTTTAAACGTCATTTAAATCATGTGAACACTAAGAATCATTGAAGAAGGTTTCCATCCGCATGATCCAAGCAACTTCACTCCTCGAGAAGCCGCGGATAATCAATTCAATGAGAATGCTCTCTTCATCATTCAAGATGCAATTCCACCCGAAGATCTACCTCTTCTTCGGCCCTTCGCCTTGGCCAAAGACGCATGGCTTTGTGTTGTCTCACTCTACCAGGGAAGCGCAAGCATTCAATGATCCAACTATGAAGTGGAGAAAGATGAGGCCGATGAGTTTGCAATGAAAGAAGATGAAGAACCACGTGAGCTTTATCGGAGAGTAACCAAACTCGCGGTCTCACTCCGAGATCACGGGATCAAGGACATGGATGACAATTGGATCAAGCGCAAATTCCTCAAGGCAATGATGCCCTACCACAAGGCCATGTCCTTCGTCATTCGTCAAAGGCCGGGCTTCCACACTTTGACCTCAAGCGAAGTGTTGGATGAGTTTGTGGCCATGAACATTTTGGACAAGACCGCCGACAATGCGGTGCTTCATTCTCAAAGGGCAAGAAATCCCAACCTTGCGTTGAAGGCCAAGGTCTGCTTTGAAGAAGAAGAAGAGGAAGAAGAGGAGAGCAACCCCGAAGATACAAAGTATGCGTATCATGAACGCATGGCACTTGCTTCAAGGCAATTTTGGAGCAAGAAAAACTCAAGGCCAAACTTTAACAAAAACAACTCAAGTGGCACGAAGAGCAAGCAACGTGTAAGGACTTGCTACAATTGTGGCAATGTGAGTCATTTTGTTGTGGAGTGCCCGTATGAAAAGAGGGAAGACAATGGTGGCAAGCTCATCCAAAAGGACAAGCCCAAGTCGTTCCCCAACAAGAGCAACTTCACCAAGAAGACTCCTCCCAAGGCATTGGTGGTACAAGAAGAGTACAATGAGGATGATGACGATGATGAAGATGGTGAGTCGGTTGCCATGGCCTCAGTTGCCATTGCGACGACTCCACGGGTGTCTCTCTTCGACTCACCCAATGAGAGCATCATTGCCAAGTGCCTCATGGCTAAAGCCACCAACAAGGTAACCTCCAACATGAAAAATACCATCATTAATCATCCGTCTTTGATGGATAGCATTGATGAACATGAGGGAGCTAATGTGGAGGTGAATGAGTTTGAGGCCTTTATGGGCAAACTTAAGGGTAAATCCAAGAAGCACGTTGTTGCTCTCTTGGAACAACTTGGTGAAGCCAATGACATGATCGAGGCTCACGACAATACCATCTCTATGATGGAAGGGCATAATCGTGACTATGCCGATGAGATCTCGGATCTTTCCAATGCTCTTGAGGAAGAGCGTGGTCTTCGTTTGGCTCTTGAGGAGTCACACAACGTTGATCATGCTAAGTTAAAGAAAGATTTTGATCATGTTCTCATTGTTTCTCGTGTGCTAAACTCCAAGAAGGCCGAACTTGAGGTTGATCTTGCTAGACTCAAAGAGGAGTTTGATCTACTTGAGAAGGCTCACAAAGTCTTGAAGGGTGCTCATGCTAGCCTCAAAGAGTCTCATGATCAACTTCAAGTAAAGCTAACCAAGGAAAGAGACACTTTTCCTCGTATGATGTTAATTGAGAATGCAAATGCTACTAACCCGTGTTGTGAGCATGTGCATCTTGTTGAGGAGAGCGCTAAGCTAAAGGTGCAACTTGAGAAAGGTCTTGCGTCTTGCATACAAGGCAAGAAGAACCTCAACGACCTTTTGACCAACCTAAAGGGAGTTGTGGCCAAGGAAGGGATTGGGTATGTGCCCAAGTCCAAGAACAAGAAGAAGAATGACAAGGCCAAACGACCTCCTCCTCTCATGCAAACCTTTGTGAAGGAGGGAGAGAGTTCTTCCAAGGACAAGAAGAACAATGTGAAGGGTGGCGGTGTCAAAAAGGGCAATGCCACCCCTTCCATCAAAGCCGACTACTTCAATCCTTCTTATTGTTATGTCGTGCTAGTGATGGGCATGTTTATGCCAAATTTGTTGGTTCTCCTCATGAGTACATTGAATGGTCTATTTGGGTTCCAAAGACCCTTGTTACTAACAATAGAGGACCCATTACAAAATGGGTACCTAAAACCAAGCATTGATCTCTTGTAGGTGTTTGCTTCCGGTGGGGGGATCATGGTTGCTCGATAGCGGAGCTACAAATCATATGACCGGAAGCAAGAACTTGGTGGTGGACGTGCACAATATTCCATCTATGCCCACCAATGTCGAGTGGGGTGACGCCTCATCTTCTAAGGTATTGGGACTTGGCAAGGTAGTCATCTCTCATGATCTCACGATCGAGAAGGTCATGCTTGTTGAGTCCCTTGCATACAATTTACTTTCCGTTCGTCGACTTGCAATCATGGGCTTTGCCACTTTCTTTGATATTGATACCGTGGCCCTCTTGTGGAGAAAGACTCTTAAAGTAGCCTTTGTTGGGCATGTCGAGAACGGTCCATATGTGATTAACTTCTCGGAGCGACCCACTAAGACCGCGACATGCCTAATGGCTAAAGTTGATGTGGGATGGCTTTGGCATCGCCGTTTATCCCATGTCAATATGAGATCTTTGCAAAGTCTTCTCAAGGGGGACCATGTCCATGGACTAACGAATGTTAGTTTTGCTAAAGATCGTGCTTGCAGTGCTTGTATCGAAGGAAAGCTACATGAGAAGGCGCACCCTCCCACGACTATCATTTACTCAAAGAGGCCTTTGGAGCTCCTTCACTTGGATCTCTTTGGGCCTCCATCCTTCGATAGTCTTGGGGGTAGGAAGTATTGCTTGGTGATTGTGGATGACTACTCAAGATACACTTGGGTGTATTTCTTCAAGAGGAAGAGCGAGACCCAACAAACCGTCATTGACTTTGCAAATGAAGCACAACGTCAACACAATGCAAAGATCTTGACAATAAGAAGTGACAACGGCACCGAGTTCAAGAACTACACCTTGGATGAGTTTCTTAGTGATGAGGGGATCAATCATCAATATTCCGCACCTTACACCCCTCAACAAAACGGTGTTGCGGAGAGGAAAAACCGGACGTTGATGGATGCGGCAAGGACCATGATGGCGGAGTTCAAGTCTCCATACAACTTTTGGGCCGAAGCCATCAACACCGCGTGTCATGCATCCAATCGGCTCTACCTCCGCAAGGGCTTGAACAAGACTCCATATGACATACTCACCGGTAACAAGCCCAACCTCAAGTACTTTCGGGTGTTCGGGTGTAAGTGTTTCATTCTCAAGAAAGGTGTTCGGTTGTCTAAATTTGAAGCTAGAGCTTATGAGGGCATATTTGTTGGTTATGCTACAAACTCTCATGCTTAGCGTGTCCTCAATAAATCCACGGGACTTATTGAGGAGACGTGTAACGTGGAGTTTGATGAGAATAACGGCTCCCAAGTGGAGCAAAGTGGCACTTGTGATGTAGGTGATGAAATTCCTCCTCAAGCCATAAGAAGAATGGGTGTTGGTTTTATCCTACCCATTGAGGAACCCCTTGTGGCCGAAGGAGAAGGACAATGTTCCACTCAAGTGGAGCCATCACCAACCCAAGGCCCACACGCTTCCGAAGAACAACGTGAAGGCCCTCATCCTCAAGAACAAGACCAAGGGCAAGATCATGCTCAAGACGGTGTTGACACACCAAGTGATGCCCAAGGTCAAGTTCTCTCCTCCGAGCAAGTTCAAGAACAAGAACAAGCTCAAGACGACGCTCAAGATGATCAAGTGACCACTCCTCGTCTCACCCCCGAGGAGGAATTGGAGCGTCGTGCCGCCAAGGTTGCTTCCAAGCTCTCCACCAAGGAACATCTCATGACAAATGTGCTTGGAAGCTTAAGAAAGGGGGTAAGCACTCATAGACAATTAGCAAACTATTGTGAACATCACGCGTTTGTCTCCTGTGTCGAACCCCACAAGGTTTATGAGGCGCTCGAAGATCCGGATTGGCTCAATGCCATGCATGAAGAACTCAACAATTTCCAGCGCAAAAAAGTGTGGAGATTGGTGCCAAGACCGACCGGGAACCACAATGTCATTGGAACCAAGTGGATATTTAAGAACAAGCAAGATGCCCATGGGATTATCATTCGCAACAAGGCTCGTTTGGTAGCACAAGGCTACTCCCAAGTCGAGGGTATCGACTACGGTGAAACCTTTGCTCCTGTTGCACGTCTTGAATCCATTAGCATGTTGATTGCATATGCTTCTCATCATAACTTTAAGTTACAACAAATGGATGTGAAGAGTGCTTTTCTTAATGGTCCTATTAATTAATTGGTTTATGTCAAGCAACCCCCCGGGTTCGAGGATCCCTACTTTCCCGATCATGTGTATCAACTCGATAAGGCACTCTATGGCCTTAAACAAGCCCCACGTGTGCGGTATGTCCACCTTACCGAGTTGTTACAAGACCGTGGTTTTGAAGTTGGGCTAATCGACCCCACTCTTTTTACTAAGAAGGTCAAAGGGGAATTGTTTGTGTGCCAATTATATGTTGATGATATTATCTTTGGTTCCCCTAACAAAGCTTTCAATGAGGAATTTGCCGCTCTCATGACCTCAAAGTTCGAGATGTCTTCCATGGGAGAGTTGAAGTTCTTTCTAGGGTTCAAAGTGAAGCAAAGAAGAGAAGGAACCTTCATCAACCAAGACAAATACACTCAAGACATGCTCAAGAGATTCAAGCTAAGTGATGTCAAGCCGGCTTCCACTCCAATGCCCACCAAGTGCCAACTTGACATTGATCCCAATGGTAAAGCGGTGGATCAAAAGGTATATCACTCCATGATTGGATCCTTGCTTTACCTTTGTGCATCTAGACCGGATATCATGTTGAGTGTGGGAATTTGTGCATGGTTTCAAGCCGCACCTAAGGAAAGTCACTATGTGGCGGTCAAACGAATCTTTCGATATTTGGCTCATACCCTAAACTTTGGCTTATGGTACCCAAGAGGAGCAAACTTCAAGCTTGTAGGGTATTCGGATTCTGATTGGGCGGGAGACAAAGTGGATAGGAAGTCCACTTCCGGAGGGTGCCAATTCCTTGGTTGCTCTTTGGTAAGTTGGTCTTCCAAAAAGCAAAGTTGTGTGTCTCTCTCGTCCACCGAAGCAGAGTATGTAGCGGCCGGTAGTTGTTGTGCACAACTCTTATGGATGAGGCAAACTTTAAAGGATTACTGTCGGTGTCAAAACTGGCGGATCTCGGGTAGGGGGTCCCGAACTGTGCGTCTAAGGCGGATGGTAATAGGAGGCAGGGAACACGATGTTTTACCTAGGTTCGGGCCCTCTTGATGGAGGTAAAACCCTACGTCCTGCTTGATTGATATTGATGATATGGGTAGTACAAGAGTAGATCTACCACGAGATCAGAGAGGCTAAACCCTAGAAGCTAGCCTATGGTATGATTGTTCTTCTGTATGTTGTATATTCTATCGACTAGCCTGGCCCTGGTTTATATAATGCACCAGAGGCCTAGGTTAACAAGAGTCCTAGCCGAATACACCAGTGGGGAGAAGTCCTTGTCTTGATCGCAAAGTCTTTGTGGAATCTTCCTTGTATGCGGCAGCTGTCCGAACTGGCCCATGAGTATACGGCCATGGGGGGCCTCGGCCCAATCTAATAGATCGGGAGACGATGTGGTGAGTACCCCCTAGTCCAGGACACCGTCAGTAGCCCCCTGAACCGGTCTTCAAGTTAGGGACGCTCCTTGATTCTTCCGAACTGTTCTTCATCTTCGGTCGTCGGTCTTGAAAACTGGTTCAACAAATCTTCTCATCTTCGATCTTGAGGATCGCCGAAATGCATTCGACGAGTTTATATGCCGGGTATCGAGGAGCCCCTTTAAGTTTCCGGCCTTTATCAATGCCTTATTATTTTTATGCCACACCTCGGGTTTGAAGTTGTTCCCGGGAGGCAGTGCCCTCTTGCGTCCAAGCTCTAACGCCGGACTGTATTCGAGGTATCTTTTGCAGCCGAGCACCAATGCCGGACCGCTTCCCAGCTCTAACGCCGGAATGTATCCGAGCTCCAACGCCGGACTATATCCGAGGTGTGATATCACCTTGGTTCAAAAAAGTTTGAAGGAGTTTAGCCGAGCTTAACGCTGGAAATGCCCTCTACGGAGCCAGCCACTCGCGCCCGAGCTTTATGCCGGACTGCTTCCGAGGTGGTGCACCACCCCGAATGTGGGCCGATTTTTGTGAATATTTTTTGTTGGTGCAATTTATTCTCTGCCGAGATATATAGCCAGTAGCCCTCAAGGTGTGTATCGGTATAAAGACCGAGATGCACCCGAAGGATGACGTAAGACCGCTGATCCTAGTAGCCGCTGAGACTCAGGTTGATTTGCAAAATCGGCCTGAGGATCAAGTCCAAGCTCGCCAGAATACTTCGGGACACTAAAAGTGGCGTGCTCAGTCCTCGAGACTCAGGTTGGGTGCGGCCGACCAACCTGAGGATCAAAATCTCCTCGGAAACTATATTGCACATAAAATTTTCTGCATTGGACAAGCAATGCAGTAGCCCCCGAGACACTGGTCGGGTGGCAACACCAGATCAGGGGATCGATGTGCCCCTTTAATATTTGTAAATAATAAGCCCGGAGCCCAGTAGCCCCCGAGCCTTAATGCGGGCACGGGTGGCCGAATTAAGGACCAATATCCATAGTGTTACGTGTAATGACTCTATGTATCCAAGTACTTTACGTCATTAATGCTCAGATCTACACTGTACAAAACTTTGTTAACCGACCATCGGCTTCCACCTCCTCGGCCAGTAGCCGAGGAGTGTTGTCCTACTTTATAAAACCTTTATGAGGGCAAAGATTTACAACAAACAAGGCAATCTGGCCATACGGTTTTATAAACAAAGGTACGCAGAGAGTTATATTACTGTTTAACAGAAGAAATGTCTTCCAAAGAAAATAGTCCCGCTATCGGTTCCTTTCTTTGGGTTGTCATGCTAAGCATAAACCTCAGCTCTAATGTAAGAACAAAATATCGAGGATTTAGTTTGGGAGGCCAGTTAATAGCCCCCGGTAGTGTTTGGCGACAGTCAGGGTCAAGCCGTAAACACTTTGGCCAATGTTATGAACGGCCCGTCATTTAACATAGTCATCGGATCGCTGACTAGTTTACGCTTATTGTGACAGTCAGTTTTCGGCTTTCTCCACTGAGGTGCTTAACCATGTGAGCTGGAAGCACAATCGCAGTGGTTCTCCCTTTGCACGCCTAGCCGAACAAAACGGAACGTAGGAAGCAAGTGCAGGAGCCGGGCAACCCAACTATTGACCAAAGACACAATTCGAAACCGATGCATATATAGCAATATCTGAGAATGTTTTTGCCGAATCCCTAAAGGTGTCCGGCGTTGCACTGCAAGACGAATGCTGGAAAAGCACAAATAGTTTAAAAGTGCCAAAAAGCTTGGAAAACCAAGAAACGTCAGTAAAAACATGACGTCCGAACAAGATCAAGTGTTTGGTGCCAATCCGAAAATTGGTCTTAGAAAAAAGAAGTGCTTCTGTCGTGCTTTAGCATGATACATCCTATCTCAAGACTTTGAGCGGGTCAGCCTACGGCTTCAACCTCCTATCCCGAGGGCGGAGTACTTCTCATTAGGCCAGTTTAGCAAACTAAACTCTAGCGGCTTTGAGAGAGAAATTAGGCTCCCCGGCTAGTGACCGCACACTCGTGTCAAAAAAAGGAGTGATAAATAATAATAATAAAACTTTGCAACGACTAAGAAGAAGAACACTTATTATAAAACGGCTCAAATAAACTTAAGAGCCCCCAAGTGACTTGAGTAAAAGAATGATTCCCTGTACCGAAGTACTTATATCATATCTATGTTCAACCGAACTTTAAACGCGTCTTAACCGACCGTTGGCTTCTCCCTCTTTGGTCAAGGACCGAAAAGTGTTATGTACTCCATCTGTCGAGAATATCGACGGTGTTTCCAATAACCAGGCAATCAGGCCATAAGGCTGTAACAGACAAAGCGTGCTCAGGGAACTTATGCTATATTACTGCAAAGTGTAAGAAGCATCTTCGAAGAAAATAGTACCCCCACCGATACCTTTCTTCGGTGCTCATTGTTATTATGAGACTTGTGCAATAGATTTTTTGTACTCATGAGTTCCGTTGTGTGCCGACCATCATTGAAAACAATAAGAGCGCTAGCTTTCGGCTTCACCCGGTCTGAGGTCCGGCTCGGGTGACCCGATCGTGACAATCGCAGAGGTGCTCCCTTCACTCCCTAGCCGAACAATCGAGAATGTAGGGGTAAACACAGGAGCTAGGCAACCCAGCTTGCAAATCGCTTAAGTCAATATGGTGCATATTGTGGCGTAATACACGAACAAGGAACGAAGCCGTACAAGTATAATCATATGCAAGAGGAAAAGCTTCATAAAGGAAGCCCCCAATTAAACGGGGTATTTGAATTTCTGCATCACAAACAAAGTTTGGACAAGGAAATTTTTTACAAGCAATTTTTTTACAAAAAAGTATAATTCTTGGTCGAACCGAACACAAGTTAGAAATTAAAGTTTTGAGCATGAAAGCGACTTAGTTGGTTAATGTGTTCGGTATTGATGACGCGGTCCGAGCTTGATGCGGGGCAAGGTTCCATCCCCCAAGCCGGTCCCGAGGTGGCGGAGCAGAGAGCTCGACACGCCGAAGTGGTGACATAGCACGATCAATGCAGACCGGCAGAGTGACGCCAAAGTCCCCGGATCATTTTCCTGTGCACAAAAAATAGTGCAAACTAGAGATAATAGTAATAATGATAATTAAAAAATGTTGCATAATAAATAATTTATGCAAAGTGAGGAATAGAAGAAATATGGCCTGGCGCCGAAGTCAATGTCGATGCAGGGCGTCGGCGTGATGTAGTAAAGGCGTGGCAAAGCCTGAATTCACAGGCCGGTCCGAGCTCCGGATGCGGCGTTCGCCGGACTATGTACGGAAACTGATTGAACCACCACGCGACCGTCGTTAATGCGGCCACCTTTTGATAGACCTGTGTACATATCATGGACAAACCAGAGTAATAATTCCTTGGAAAAAATGAACCCAAACAAGCAAAAAATACTGGGATTAATAGCACCTGGTTTATTTGTTGTAGCAATCCGAAGGAAGGTGATTCCCAAAATTGGGACTCGCTCCGCACACCCATTGCCTGATGGGAGATAAAACGACGGCATGGCAATGCTGGTAAAGGTTGACTCGCCGAGGCAAAGCCCTCAGCCCAGCTAACATGACGGAGCTGGTCGGCTAGTGACGCCGAAGCGTCCGGAGTAGGTTGATGAAGAGATGGTGAAGCCCCTGTTCCAGCCGAGATGTCAAAGCCTCGATGTCAGCCGATGAGTTGAAGTAGGTCGGCGTGATGGACACCAGCTTGAAGAAGCAATAGTGCGGCCCTGTCGATGCAGGTCGTGACGTGGTCGATGCCGGCTTGATGAAGTGACCGTGCGGTGATGCCGGTATGCCCGCTCTGTGTAATCCATGGGGCGGTGATGTTGATGATGATTTATCCTTCGCGATGCCGGACTCTTGTTCGGCTTGCCGAGATGATGATCCGAAGAAGTTGAGCTCGGCTAAAGTGACGACGTGTCTAGCACAGGTCGGCAGCCGTGGAGTAATATTGCCGGACTGGTTTGACACCAGCATGATGTTGAAGGTCATGTTCAAAAGATCTTAAAGTTAGTGGGGTGTGTTCGGCAACAAAACACAATACCCCATACAAAACTTCCTTCAAAAGGAATGTCCGAAATCCCGTTCATAAAAATGATGAATTCGGGTCGGATTCGTTTTCTGCAGAAAATAGATCCGAAAACTGATGCACTAATCGGAAGGTTCCCGTAGTTTGGACGGTCATATCGAGCTGAAATTTTGAGAGGTGGTAGATATAGGAATTCCACAGCCGATCAACGGTTGGATCTTTCAAAGAACGTCCGAGCTAGAAGCTGGACACCACGCCCTAAACTCATCCAAATTCCTATCCAGATTTGACAGGGCTCCGGTATATCGTGGATTACCAGAGATTCCTCCATCGGAACTCGACGAAATTTTCCAGGGTTGTTATAGACCCAATTCCGCACAATTCCACCAAAGCGATCGTCAAAGCGATACTCGAGGAGGTGGTGGCGGCAGATACGAGTTCGCTGTCCAAAAAAACAGCACGGTCGCTTGAGGGCAATGTTGACGTTGAGCCCCCGAGCTCCATAGATAATTCCTTCGTGATCTTGATAGAGATCGGAGTTGATGTTTGATGAAGGCCCTCGTCCGAACATGGTGATCCGAACACGGGGCGCAATTCTTGGTCGAACCAAGGTGACCAGTCAAACTAGTGACGAAGACGCCAAAGTCGGAGTTGATCTGTAGGCGAGCCATCGATCCTTTTGTCGATCACACAGCGGAACTCTCAATGAGAGCACCAATGTCGGTGTCAAAACCGGCGGATCTCGGGTAGGGGGTCCCGAACTGTGCGTCTAAGGCGGATGGTAACAGGAGGCAGGGGACACGATGTTTGACCCAGGTTCGGGCCCTCTTGATGAAGGTAAAACCCTACGTCTTGCTTGATTGATATTGATGATATGGGTAGTACAAGAGTAGATCTACCACGAGATCAGAGAGGCTAAACCCTAGAAGCTAGCCTATGGTATGATTGTTGTTTTGTATGTTGTATATTCTATCGACTAGCCTGGCCCTAGTTTATATAATGCACCAGAGGCCTAGGTTAACAAGAGTCCTAGCCGAATACGTCGGTGGAGAGAAGTCCTTGTCTTGATCGCCAAGTCTTTGTGGAATCTTCCTTGTATGCGGCAGCTGTCCGAACTGGCCCATGAGTATACGGCCATGGGGGGCCTCGGCCCAATCTAATAGATCGGGAGACGACGTGGTGAGTACCCCCTAGTCCAGGACACCGTCAATTACGTTGTCATTTGTGACAAAGTGCCTCTTTGGTGTGACAATGAAAGTGCCATCAAGATCTCTCTCAACCTGGTGCAACACTTCTAGACGAAGTATATTGAGATTTGGTATCCCTTCATCCGGGATCACATTAGGCGAGGAGAGATCGAGCTCAACTATGTCAACACTCCTGATAACCTTACAGATATTTTCACGAAGCCCTTGGATGAAGCAAGATTTCGCGAGTTAAGGCATGAGCTAAATATCATTGACTCGAGCAATGTGACTTGAACCCTTGCACACCCCACCACACTCAATTTGTTGTCTAGTTTAGATGTAGGCATGGACATAGGGGGAGTGTTGTTCCCTCAATGAACTCTCCCTCCCCCCATTATGCTTAAATTGATCAAGTCTTTCACATTAGCCATTGTTGATGGTACTTGTGCTTCAAAGACGAGTTTTGGTCATGGGCCCAAGGTTAAAATCTTCGCGGCGCCATACCTCTTGACTCAAATATAGGTGGCCTCGGCCATCGCCCTCTCATGAAGAGTTGTGTCTTGGCCTCTTGCTGGTGTGTTCTCTCTTCTTCTTGCCTTTTGTTCTCTCTTTTTCGAGCTAAGTCGTGTTGTTTAGTTGCCGTGGCGTGCTGGGCGGTACTACCGCTGGTGGTGCGCGGTACTACCGCTCATAAGCGGTACTACCGCCCCCCAGCGTGGTACTACCGCTGTGGGACGGGACCAGGGGGTTATATCGGGGCAGGAGGAGGTTTCTTCTCCCCCATACCCATTTGCTTCGCCCCCTCGTTCCTCTTCCTCTCTCCAGCCATGCATCACCATGGGAGGGCTCCGGCGGATCTTCGTCTCCGGGGCGTCCCTCTCCATTTCCTTCGGTGGAGTCGATCCCCACCTTGTTCTCTTGCCATGGATGCCGGTATTGCCCCCGTTCCTTCTCTCCTTTTATCTCGTTTTCAGATCTTGCATCTTAGGGGCAATGGTGGGTGCATCTCTAGATTTTTGGCTAAATCTAGGCTTGAGTAGGTTGGAGAAGGCAACTAGACTATCTAGATTAGAGTTTGGTAGGAATATTTTTGAATTTGGCAGGACGGTAGTGCCGGATCGGACCACGGTAGTAGGGAACTGTTGTTTCCCCGCCTCGAGCGGTACTACCGCTCTCTTTGGAGCGGTACTACCGCGTGCATGTCGCGGTACTATCGCTGTCTGCCAAGTTCCATCATGTTCCTGCCATACCTTGATCCTTTTGTTGTGTTTGTTGGCTTATGCTCATTCTTTCTGGTTGTTTTGCATGTTCTTGTGTGTGGTTCCAGGTGATGAACATGCTGAGCGTCAAGCTCGCCGTGTCAACCCCGGGCGTGCAATGTCAAAGCGCTAATGCACCTCTGAGCCAGCAGGTGGTTCCTCTAGCACTCAACCGCCACCAGCAGGCGCATCCGCAAGTGCTCCTCCACCACCTCAGCAGTCGAAGAGATCCTCCAACAAGCCAAAGGGAAAGACTGTGACTAAGATGACTGCCAAGGAGTTTTGGGAAAAGCGTCGACGCAACCCCTATGAGGCGGACCAAGATCCCACTTTGGTCAACCGCCCATTCTGGAACCGCTTTCAGTTTGCCATCTATTTTGATGTGATCAAGGCCAAGAAGAATCTCTATGTTGATGTTCACTCCATCGACACTGATGCTATGGAGAAGGACCCTGAGTACTTTGGCGAAGCCCTTCAGATGTGTTCTTAGCTGAGCATTCTCAGGATCATGCAGTTCAACAAGGATTTCGATGCAGACTTGGTGGCTCAATTCTTTGCTACCGTTCATCTTGGAACTGATGCCGACATGACTCTGACTTGGATGACCAATGGCAAGTTGCTTTCCGTCAAGTGGAAGGCCTTCATGGAGTTACTTGATGTGGAAGATCACGGGCTTGAGACTCCAGTAGGCTTCCGCCCTCACCGCAATGCTACATCCACTCACAAGCAAGCCCTTTGGCCCTACTGTACAGTGAAGCTTAACCCAGTGACTAAGAAGGAAACCTATGAGCTGTCTGCCTATCTGGACATTCTTCATCGTGTCTTCCGTGAGACTCTCCTCCCTCGCATCGGGAATCTGGATATGGTCCACTCCTATCTTGTGGACATGCTTCTTTTCTGCCAGCATGAGAAGGAAGCAAACACTGGAGAGAGCCTGGACATTTCTCATGTGATGTGATCTGAACTTCTCTACTGTTTCTGAGCGCAAGTGCCCGATATATGGTTCATTCATCATGAGGCTCATTGAGAACGCCTGGGCACATGTCTATCCCAAAGTGATGTTGGAAACTAGAGACTTGGTTTCTCATGAGATCAAGCGTCTACGGAAGAAGGACAATTAGGGCACCCCAGTGCCTAAACCCGGGGGGCCATCTACTGCTGCCGCTGCCATGGAGACTGAGACTGAGGCTGAGGCTGATGCTGACGATGAGGACTATGAGCCGTCTAGGATAGATCCCTCTTGGGCAAAGAAACTCAAGCACAAGATGAGGAAGCTCTTCTGCATGGAGTCACACGGCCAGTACATGACTCATGTGGCGGAGAAGAAGGCCAGGGGGCATCACAAGGAGCTCATGCGTCAGTTGGGTGCAATCATTGTTAGCGGTTCTAAGGGACAGATCACTGAAGAGGAGGAATGGATTCACCAGCATTGCCCTTGGACCGATTCAGACATCGAGCAGTTTTAGACCAACGACGGAGATGCAGACGATCATGCTGAGATGTGATGATCGAGATTCTCAGCTTGCCATCACCTGGAGTGGTAGCGTCGCTCTTTGCCCTTTTGGTGTTTCGGTGCCAAAGGGGGAGAGAGTTTCGGGATTTGTGTTGTTGACGTGTTGCGAGTGTGTCTTTGTGTATTGTGTTTTCTCGTTGTCTTTGTTTGGTTTGGTTTGGTGCCTGTGAGACCTAAGTTCTAGACATATGGTGTGAGACATATGCTCCCTATCGCTACCTTATTACTTATGTCTATTTAGTACTGTAGTATCTTATGAGTTGCATGCTTATCCTATTTTATACCCTTCTCTCATATATCCTGTACTTAGAATTGTTGGACTATAAAATATAGGGGGAGTGTTAATCCGAATGTGTGTGTCTTGCATTCCAAAGGCTCCACTAACTAGGTGCACACATTCAGGGGGAGCCCGTCTACATTTTGTAGTTCTAAGTATCCTTACTTTTATATCTTTTCTTTGTGCAAATCCCTAGTTGTCATCAATCCACCAAAAAGGGGGAGATTGTTGAGGCATATCTCTCTCGATATAGTTTTGGTGATTGATGACAAAATGTTTGCGGACTAATCGTATGCTTTGAGCATTTCAGAGATTCATCCTTGGCACGAGACGATTTCTTCCCCTCGGAGTGTCATTCAAGACGGTGTAGCTCTTTCGTTTCTCTTTCGGTGGACTTGTTGCGTAGAGGGCACCGTACTATCAAGAGGGGGTCCTCTGTGGTATTGCTTGGGTGGAATCAACACGTACACATCTGCTTCTCACCCTACGAGCCCTTCCGCTTCGATGGAGAGATCTTTTCTATACTTGTGTGTCTTGTCTGGGTCCCAGCGGTAGTACCGTGGTACCCAGCGGTAGTACCGCTGTGGGGTCACAAGTGGCAGTACCGCTCCACAGCGGTAGTACCACCGGTGACTCCGCGGCAGTACTACCGCTGGCTTGCCAGGTTCCTACCGCCTCGACTCGAGGGCTCTTTTTCTCGTGTCGGGTTTTGCGGCACTAGTTGCGGCAGTATAGGCAGTAGTACCGCTTCTCAGCGGTAGTACCGCCCTTACCACCGCGGTAGTACCGCTCTGGGTCCAGGTCCCTACTTCTCTCCTTTGTGCGGCAGTACCGCTAGGTGGAAAGGCAGTACTGCTGGCTCAGCGGTAGTACCGCCCACCCAGGCGGTACTACCGCCCTCTGCGGGGCTGTTTAGTGGGGCAACGGTTGGATTGTTGCCCCCACTATAAAATGGGGTCCCCTTCTTCCCCGTTGACCTACCTCTTCCCTCTCAAGCTCCATTAATGCTCCAAGCTCCATTTTTGCCCGATCTATCTCTCTAGCCAATCAAACTTGTTGATTTGCTCGGGATTGGTTGAGAAGGCCCTGATCTACACTTCCACCAAGAGATTTTCGATTCCCCCACCTATCCCTAGCGGATATTGTTACTCTTGAGTGTTTGAGCACCCTAGACGGTTGAGGTCACCACAGAGCCATAGTCCATTCTGGTGAAGCTTCATGGTATTGTTGGGAGCCTCCAATTAAGTTGTGGAGATTGCCCCAACCTTGTTTGTAAAGGTCTGGTCACCGCCTTCAAGGGCACCAATAGTGGAATCACAGCATCTCGCATTGTGTGAGGGTGTGAGGAGAATACGGTGGCCCTAGTGGCTTCTTGGGGAGCATTGTGCCTCCACACCGCTCTAACGGAGACGTACTTCCCCTCAAAAGGAAGGAACTTCGGTAGCACATCCTCGTCTTCACCAGATCCACTCTTGGTTATTTCTTACCTTTACTTATGCAAGCTCTTTAGTGTTACTTCTCTTACTTGCTTGTTTGTTTGTTGTTATTGCATCATATAGGTTGCTCACCTAGTTGCACATCTAGACAACCTACTTTGATGCAAAGTTTAATTTGGTAAAGAAAAGTTAAAAATTGTTAGTTGCCTATTCACCCCACCCCCCTCTAGTCAACCATATCGATCCTTTCAAAGTGTCCACCTTATCTCGAAGAGGTACATGACTATTTATACAACAAGAAAATTAGAGCCGTTTTAGACAGAGATTGACCTGCCCCGATGATCCAGAAGACCATCAGGATGATCTGGCTCAAAGGCCCGGATGATCTGGCTGAGGGCCCAGATGTAAGTGGAAGTATAAGAGCTGCGAGGAGCCCGGATGATCCGGATGACTAGCCGGATGATCCGGCTACATCCACCACGGTTGTGTGAAAATAGGGGCAAGATTACTCGGATGATCTGGGACAGGATCCGGACGATTCGGGCAAAGCCCGGATGATCCGGCATCAATCATCATGGTTCTTTGATGGAGGGCGTACATTACCCGGATGATCCGGAGTAATGTCCGGACGATCTGGGCTTAGCCCGGATGATCTGGGGCTCCGTCCGGATGATCCGGGAAAGAGTTTGTGTAGAGAAACAGTAGTAGATTTTGGCTAAGGGGTTTTGCTAGGGATTTATTTGGTCCTTTGTGAAAAATTCTTGTGAGACAAAGTATGAGCAAGCCTTGAACCTAAACCTTGGATCCCCTCTTAATAGTGCGGGATTCCTATTACTCAAGAAATATAAAAAGAGCACAATGCTTCATCTTTGTTTGCTCCTTTCCTCATTGATAATTTGCTTGAGTAATATCTCATATGATGTGATAATGATGCACATTAGAAAAACCAGAGAACAAACAACCTGTGTATATACTTAGCAAACACGGTTAGTCCCCTATATGTAAATTTATCATCAATATCAAAAATAATCTTTAAGAGCAAGATTGCACTTTCAATCTCCCCCTTTTTTGGTAGTTGATGACAAACTACATATAGCACTTAACAAGTGAAATGTGATGCAAATATTTTTAGGAGAATCGTCTGGTATGAGCTTTTAGGAAGAGCTCCCCCTTAATATATGCAGGGATCTGTTTTTAGAGAGAGCTTCCCCTTAAATTATGCATAGGAATGAAATGATAACATACAAAGTCATGCACATATGGTGAGGATACCCTCATTCGAATAAGATGTTGTAATAGTAGTGTAGTCATACACCTTTACAATTAACATAGGCAATGATAGCAACGACTGAAGATAACCACAGGAGATAGCATACTTAAGCTCATATAAGGTAGCATAACACATGACTAAGGATCATTACAATAATAATACAGAGTCCAATAACTAGAGCTCACTAGACATAGCAGACTCACACTTATACTCCTAAGAATTACATCTCCCCCTTGGCAGCAAGTACTGAAAAGGAAAAAACGTCCGAGAAAGTAGGAGGATCACTCAGCATCCTCATCATCATCATCACCATCACTCAGATCAGCAGGTGCAAGGAAGAACTCCGGAAAGTCAGTGGCAGAAGGAAAGTCGACCTCCGGAAGAGGAAGCCGATCAGGAATGGGCTCATCAGGCTCAATAGGACTGCCTGGGCGTGCACGGAGACGAGCCCTAAGTGCATTATCCTCCGAGATACGGCGAACCTCCCCAGTAGCAATGTGAGTAGCAGTGTAGCTACAGGTATCAAATATAGCTTTATGGGACTTCCCAATAAAGCGAGCCAGGCGGTCAAAAGGCTTCATGAAAGGTTTAGTGTGGCGAGAAGAGCTCTTGGTAAGCGGAGGAGTAGGGGCCTTCCCCTGGAAGACTCATCACGCGGAGTCCATAAGGAGTGCGTGGAAGTATTGACAATGGAACACGGATAAACCGAGTCGATGAGTCTCTGAATGAAGGGGGCATGAGGAAGTGTACGAACCTTCAGACCACTAGCCATGCGAATTTCATGCCATAGGAAATCTGCCATGTCAATGGGATGGTTGGGAGCCTTCCTCGAGTAGTACATCAAGTCAATGCTATAGGCCCGAACCATCCCACGATCCCCTTTCTTGGGAGCAATGGAGTTGAGGATACACTGAAACAGCCATCGGTATTTGAGACGGAAGATGGAGATATCATTAAGCTCCTTGCTTTGCTGCACCGTGGAGAGCTGAGAGGTAGGCATGGCGAGGCAAGCACATGCACTGATGGGCATGGCCTCAAACTTGGGGTTCACCTCATGGATCCGGAAAAGAGAGGCCTCGGATCCGGGCATGCCTAAGGCAGCAGCAATAGCCTCGAAGGAGACGGTGAACTGAGAGTGGTGAGTCATCCAAGTGATAGAGCGATCCGGATGGAAGAAACACGTGGCATAGAATTGCCGAATGGAAACCTCATTCCAATCACAGTGAAGAGACATAGCATGAAGCAGCCCCATGCCATCAATCTTCTCCAACACACCTTCAAACTTGGTTGGATTCTTCTCAATGTAATCCAAGTTCACATAATGCTGAGGAGAAAAACTTAGATGAGCAATGACTGATTGATAGATGTCTTGTTGAACCAAGGTGCGAAAACAAGGATCGGTTGCATTGGCCGGGGTGACAAATTGATTGACATCACTCCGTAAAGTAGTATACTCAGAGGGGTCCATGGACTGATAGTTGACAACACGACGGCCACGGTTGGTGGGATTGGCCATGGACAAGACGGGGCCAGATGGTGCCGCAGACTTGGATCTTGAGGCATCGGCTGCTTGTTTCTTCTTGGACTTAGTCGTGGAACGAACAGGCACGAGCTCCTCATCGTGGAGTTCGGCCTCGTAGTCAGGGTCGTCCAGCCCGGCATAGGACGAACGTGCATGACCCGACACCTTCTTGAGGGGACGAGCGTCTTCCTTGAAGTTCGTCGATGCATGACAACGCCCGGCATGAGAGGGACCCGTGGTTGTTGACTTGAAGCGCAGGCCGTCGCGTCCACGTTCTACCACCATGGAGATTTTTGGGGACAGAGGGGCACTATACTGAAGAACCAATCGGCCTCGGGGGAAAATGGCGCGAGGAGGGGGTGGATCAAGGCGTTGGCAAGGCGAGGCGGCGAGACCCGGCCAAATGGCCGGTCGGTCCGGCGGGGCAGCCCACGAGTCGTCGGCGGCGGGGCAGCCCACGAGTCGTCGGCGGCGGGGGCGAGTGGATGGGGGTCGATGGGAGGGGGGAGAACAGAGGAATAACCCTCTGCTCCCCCATGACCCGAAGATTAACTGCTTAGGGCGAAGACCCACCCGGATGTTCGGGCGTAGCCCCGGATGATCCGGATAGATCCAGATGACCGGAAAGGAGCCCGGATGTCCGGGCATACAGTTATAGCGAGGGGGATTACCCGGACGTCCGGATGGATATCCGGATGATCCGGCCAGCCAGAGTGCTGATATCTTGAAATGGTGATGATGTGATGATGTATATATATATATATATATATATATATATATATATATATATGTATGTATGTATATGAGTATAGATATAGAAGTGTAAGAATCAGTTGTAGCCTAATGAACACAATATTCAACACAAAACACAAACCTAAGCCACCATGTTTGAGTATACATAACTTGGGATACCAAAGAATTGAACGTTGGACTCAAGATTACTACTCCATGATGTTAAAGTACTATGGACACAAAAACATGTCATAGTGACTTTGAGAGTGTTGGTTTTATTTACGCATTACATAGGGAAGATAAGATTCATGGATTGAAGTTCTCCCCCTAAATATATGCCTACATGAAGACAAGACAGGATGTTCATGCATGAATGAGTACTATATTTCACATAATGTTGTCAAGCTCCAAGATACCAAGTTCACGCCTATGTTTACAAAACCTTGCCTCATCCAATGGCTTGGTGAAAATATCTGCAAGTTGCATATCTGTGCCAACATGAGCAATGTCAATATCACCCTTCTCCACATAATCTCTCAAGAAGTGGTACCTAATGTCAATGTGCTTGGTGCGAGTATGATCTTTGGAGTTCTCAGCAATATTAATGGCACTTTCATTATCACATAGAAGAGGCACATGTCTATAGGTGATACCATAATCCTTCAAAGTTTGCCTCATCCATAGTAACTGAGTTGCACAACTAGCGGTTGCAATATATTCGGCTTCGGCGGTGGAGAGGGCAACACAATTTTGCTTCTTCGAGGACCAACTTACCAAGGAGCGTCCAAGAAATTGACATGCATCGGAGGTGGACTTACGATCCACTTTGTCTCTAGCCCAATCCGCATCCGTGTACCCAATGAGATCAAACTTAGCATCCTTGGGGTACCATAGACCCAACTTTGGGGTGTGAACAAGGTATCTAAGAATATGCTTAACCGCCTTATGATGGCTTTCCCTAGGGGAAGCTTGAAATCTAGCACACATGCATACACTAAACATGATGTATGGTCTAGATGCACAAAGATAAAGCATTGAACCAATCATAGAACGGTATTTAGATGGGTCAAAGGGGATACCATTTGAGTCTTCAGTGAGTACAATTTTGGATGGCATGGGTGTCTTACATGGGCTAGCCTCAGTCATGCCAAATTTTGCTAGGATATCCTTGAGGTATTTTGCTTGAGACAAGAAAATTCCTTCTTGAAATTGTTGAATTTGAAATCCGAGGAAGAACTTCAAATCCGCATTGAGTGACATTTCAAAATTCTTGGTCATTGATGCCGCAAACTTCTTGCATAAATGAATGTTAGGAGAACCAAAAATGATATCATCTACATAGATTTGGCATAAGATCAAATCACCTTTGTCCCTCTTAGTAAAAAGAGTAGGATCGATCACCCCTCTCACAAAGCCATCATCCAGTAAAAACTTCTTAAGATGATCATACCAAGCATGAGGTGCTTGTTTGAGGCCATACAAAGCCTTATGAAGTTTATACACATAGTCTTTGTGATCGGGGTCAATGAATCCAGGTGGTTGTGATACATATACTTCTTCTTGTAGAGGGTCGTTAAGGAAAGCACTCTTCACATCCATTTGATGTAATGTAAAGCCATTGAAAGCAGCATAAGCAAGTAAGATGCGAATGGATTCAAGACGGGTGACGGGGGCAAAGGTCTCACCAAAGTCCAAACCTTCAACTTGTGAGTACCCTTGTGCAACTAACCTTGCCTTGTTGTGGATGATTACACCATTCTCATCTTGCTTGTTCTTGAAAATCCACTTTGTTCCAATGACGCTGTGTTCCGTAGTTGGCCTCTTGACTAATGAACACACTTGATTGCACTCAAAACTATTCAACTCTTCTTGTATAGCAATGAGCCAATTGTTGTCTATCAACGCATCTTGTACCTTGAGAGGCTCAACACTAGACACAAAAGAGAAGTGAGCACAAAAGTTTGTCAATTGTTTACAAGTAACTCTACCTTCTGATATGCCAGTGAGGATCTTATCAACAACAACACGACCGGCCACTCAAGGCATGATGGAGGTTAAGGTTTCGCGAGGTTCACCTTCATGTCCATCATCCACGTACTCAACATATGGATCATGAATGTGTGGTGGAAAATCTTCTTCTTCTTCTTGCATTTGTTGAGGTTCATTGTCAATGATTGCACCTTCTTGTACTTGCCCTTGAGGATGATCTTGTTCTTGATGATTATCATGAAGAGGAACTTGATCATCATCTTATACTTGGACTATGGGAATTGGTTGAGTAATAGGGGCTTGTGGTGGTATGGGTGTTGAAGTTGTTTGATGATGTGTGAGGCTGCCATCTTCTTCTTCATCATCATGAGGTTCTTGTTCCACTGGGAGAAGTGCACCAACACCCATGGTCAAGATATCTTGAGACGAATCTTCTTCACCTACATCACTTAGATCAACTTGCTCCCCATGGGAGCCATTAAACTCATCAAACACCACGTCACAAGTTTCTACAACACATCCATTGGATTTGTTGTAGACTCTATAGGCGTGAGAGTTTGATCCATAGCCAACAAATATACCCTTAGTTGTTTTGGATTGAAATTTTCCTAACCGTTCCTTTTTGTTGAGGATGAAACATTTACACCCAAATACACGAAAGTACTTGACATTTGGCTTGTTCCCGGTTAGGAGCTCATATGGAGTCTTTTCCAATATTTTGCGGAGGAAGAGTCGATTTGATGCATGACATGCGGTGTTGACAGCCTCGGCCCAAAAACTGTGTGGAGACTTGTATTCATCCAACATGGACCTTGCCATCTCCACAAGTGTACGATTCTTCCTTTCTGCAACACCATTTTGTTGAGGGGTGTATGGTGCAGAATATTGATGTTCAATCCCTTCATCACTAAGAAATCCTTCCAAGGTGTAATTCTTGAACTCGGAACCATTATCAATTCTTATTGCCATGATTTCTTTGTCAAACTTGCGTTGTGCTTGCTTGGCAAAATCAATGAAGG
Source organism: Triticum aestivum (assembly GCF_018294505.1). Taxonomy (NCBI): domain Eukaryota; kingdom Viridiplantae; phylum Streptophyta; class Magnoliopsida; order Poales; family Poaceae; genus Triticum; species Triticum aestivum. The sequence goes on along the minus strand of NC_057806.1, from coordinate 427,005,441 downwards.
TGATCTTCGTCTCGTCTTTGGACTTGAGGAAAAACACCCATGTGTATCTTGAGTAATCATCCACAATGACAAGTCCATACCTTTTCCCACCAAGACTATCCCATGAAGGAGGCCCAAAAAGATCCACATGAAGGAGCTCCAAAGGCCTTGAAGTAAACACAATATTCTTGGGTGGGTGCTTTGATTGATGTTGCTTCCCGGCTATGCATGCACTACACACACGATCTTTCTCAAAAGAGACATTTGTTAGTCCAAGCATGTGATTTCCCTTTAAGAGATTTTGAATATTTCTCATGCCGACATGGGCTAGCCGGCGATGCCATAGCCACCCCTTATCGGCCTTGGCCATTAGACAGGTTGCATGGAATGTGCTCTCTTTCGAGAAATCAACAGTGTAAAGGTTGCCATCCAACTCTCCAACAAAGGCCACTTTGAGAGTATCTCTCTTAAAGACTTTCACATCCGTTAGTCCAAATAGTGTATCATAACCAACAGAAGCCAATTGGCGAACAGAAAGCAAATGATATTTAAGAGATTGGACAAGCATGACATTTGCAAGAGACATGTAATTTGTGATAGCCACCTTACCCAAACCGAGTACCTGTCCTTTTGATCCTCCACCAAACATAATGCTCATAGAAGGCTGAATAGCTTCCATGAAATCGTAGAACAATTTGCTATCTCCGGTCATATGATTGGTACATCCACTTGTTGGAGAACGTAGTAATTTCAAAAAAAAATCCTACGCACATGCAAGATCATGGTGATGCATAGCAACGAGAGGGGAGAGTGTGATTTACATACCCTTGTAGACCGACAGCGGAAGCGTTAGCACAACACGGTTGATGTAGTCGTACGTCTTCATGGCCCGACCGATCAAGCACCGAAACTACGGCACCTCCGAGTTCTAGCACACGCTCAACTTGATGACGATCCCCGGACTCCGATCCAGCAAAGTGTCGGGGAAGAGTTCCGTCAGCACGACGGCGTGGTGACAATCTTGATGTATTACCGTTGCAGGGCTTCGCCTAAGCACCGCTACAATATTATCGAGGTTTATGGTGGAAGGGGGCACCGCACACGGCTAAGAATATGATCACGTGGATCAACTTGTGTGTTCAAGAGGTGCCCCTGCCCCCGTATATAAAGGATCAAGGGGCGGAGGCCGGCCGGCCCCTATGGCGCGCCAAGGAGGAGTCCTCCTCCTAGTAGGAGTAGGACTCCTACTAGGAGGGGGGAAAGAAGTGGGGAGGGAGAAGGAAAGGGGGCGCCGCCCCCCTCTCCTAGTCCAATTCGGACCAGGGGGGAGGAGGCGCGTGGCCCACCTTTTTTTTTGAGGAACCAGGACAGTGGGAGAGGCTCCCACTGTCATATATATTAATAATTATAACAAACTACAAGGATTAGTTACATCATGTACATGTCTCCCCCCATCTCACTTTGGAGAGGGGATAGAAAAGTTCTAAGGAGTACAATTAATCAGAGGGCAGGGAGTTTAAAAGTAAGAAGATGAATTCCTTCTTGTTGTCTTTAACCCTATATTGGAGGAGGCTAAACCCTTCTCTGAATCTGGCTAGCCAGGAGTGGTAGGAGGGGATGATATTTCTAAAAAGTTTGTTGTTCCTTTCCTTCCAAATGCTCCAGGATGCTTGAAGGATGATTTCCATGAACAAAGGCCTGCCCCAAATGATTTTAGCTTGTTCTAGCCAGGACAATCTAGTGGCCTGATCTCCAGGGTCTATCCCAAAGGTTGACCAGCAGCTTCTGCTAAAAGGGCATGTTAGGATCAAGTGATCAATGTCTTCTTCTTTTTGGCCACATAGTAAGCAGTTCAGGTTTGTGCCAATGTTATAATGTCTTCTCTTCAACATGTTTCTGGTGTTTAATCTGTCTGACAACATAAGCCATCCAAAGACCTTTAGTTTAGCAGAGACTCTTGATTTCCATAGCCAGTGGTAAGTTTTATGGGCCTTCATATCCCTAAAGCAGAATTTGTAGTATTTGCTTGCAGAGAAGTCAGGTCCTTTCCAAGGGTAAGACCAAATATCCTTTGCATTTTGGTTGTTATCCAAAGTAATGTGAGCTACCAACCCTTGCATGTCTTGTACTTCCTGTAATGCTTGTGAGGATAGTGGTAGAAAGAATGCCTGTTCCAAAGATGTTATCGATAAGAATTCTTGGACTGAACAATCTTCATTTCTGACATAAGAAAATGCTCTACGATGTGTATTAGAAAGAACTTCCTCCAACCACAGATCTTTCCACAGGAGAACATTGTTTCCACAGTTCACTGTAACTTTGGAGATGCCTCTAAAAATAGGAGTAAGCTTGAGAATGTCCCTCCACCAGAATGAACCACATGGATCTGAGGCGTGTGGTATTTTGTTGGTATAGTATGTGGACCAGATTAGTTCTACCCAAGGTAGGTCTAGACGGTTGTAAAACTTATGTAAATACTTTAGAAGCAGAGCATCACTTTGCATTTTGAGGTTAATGATTCCAAGCCCTCCACTCTGCTTGGGTCTACAAACTCTGTCCCAGGCCGCCAAAGAGTTGCATTTTTCCCCCTGTTCTGTCTTCTTTGTCCATAGACATCTCCTTCTTAGTTTGTCTAGGAGCTCAAGGATTTTTGGAGGGAATCGTAGTGTGCAGAGTGCAAAAATAATGAGTGAGGTGATGACAGTATTTAGAAGGGAGAGTTTGGATCCATATGACATCAGAGACAATGTAGAAGTGAGTCTTCTTTCCATATTGCAGACAATGGGCATTAGGTCCTGGACCGAAGGTTTTGAAGTACCAAGTGGTAATCCAAGGTATGTGAATGGCATCTTGCCAATTGTGCATCCAAAGATAGCGGCAAGATCTGTACTTAGGGCATCATCGCAGTTGATTGGAATCAAAGTGGATTTATGAAAGTTAATTTGAGGCCAATGGAGGTTGCATAATCAGTGAGAATGTTTTTCATTGTATGAGCTTGATCATGGCAGGCCGGCATGATGATAATAGTGTCATCCGCGTATTGGATGACAGGGTAATCGTTTTGGTTTTGCCGAGGGAAAGGTAGATGGAGTAGGCCATGTTTGAAGGCATCATAAATGGCTTCTTGCAGTAGATCAGCCGCAAGAACAAAAATTAGGGGAGAAAGTGGATCACCCTGTCGAACCCCACTTTTGCAGATAAATTGTCTGCCCGGAATTCCATTCAATAGGACAGAAGATTTGCCAGAAGAGAACAAAGATTTGATCCAAGAAAGCCATTTGTCATTGAATCCCATGTGTTTCATTATTTCCAGCATTGCATCATGCTCAATGGTGTCAAATGCTTTAGCGAAATCCAGTTTAAGGAGCACAATCTTCTTTTTTGAGTTTTGGCACTGGTGTATGTACTCAAATGCCCAAGCAAGAGAGTCCTGGATTGCTCTTCCTTTGATGAATCCATATTGATTCCTATGTATAATTTTCAGAATGAGCTTTTGCAGTCGATTAGCTAGTAGCTTTGTGATTACTTTGAGACAACAGTTAAGTAGAGTGATAGGTCTAAAGTCATTCACTGTAGCTGGGGAGGCAATTTTAGGGATCAAGGTGAGGTAGCCTTCATTAATGCTTTCGAGGTTTAAGGTTCCAGCATGGAATTGATCACATAAATTGTAGAAGTCTTCCTTAATGATCTGCCAACATGACTTAAGAAATGTTCCTGTGAAGCCATCTGGGCCTGGTGCTCTGTCTGCTGGCATTTCTTTAATGACATTGTCAATTTCCTCTCTGGAGAAAGGAGCTGTTAATTGATCTAGATCATTCCTCTTTTTTATAATGTTTGCAAGGTTAAACTTCATTTGGTATTCTCCTGAGGTTCCCAATCTCTGTTTGAAACTTTGGTAAATTAAAGCTTCTTTCCCAATATGATCTTCAACTGTTGCACCATTATCTAGTTGAAGAGAGGCAATATTGTTCCTTCTATACCTCTCAGAAGCCATGGCCTTGAAAAATTTTGGGTCTTCATCACCAAATTTTGCCCATCTGATAGTGCATCTCTTTCTCCAATATTGCTTTTGATACTCCAATAGTCTGAGTAAATGATTTTTGAGAATTCTTCTGAAGTTTCTCTCTTGGATTGTGAGATTTCTTTTGTTTTCCAGAGAGTCTAGGTTAGCCAGTGCTGAATTAGAGTTAGCAATAGCCGAAGCTAGCTTTGAAATTTTTTTACTCCAATTTTTGAGCACATATCTAAGTGTTTTAAGTTTCCTGGATATTATGGTGGCATAGTTATCTGAAGGTACATGTTTGTTCCAGGAGGCAGCAACTAAGTCCATAAAACCAGGATGTTGGATCCAATAAGACTCAAACCTGAAAAGGTTGCTTCTAGGTATATTTGTTTCAATGGAGATGACACATGGTATGTGGTCTGAAACTGGTTTAGCGAGAGGTTTTACAATGGTGTTTGGGTATGTAATAGTCCAGTTAGTTGAGGTGAAGAACCAATCCAATTGTTCAAGCAATGGATCTTCCTGCATGTTACTCCAAGTAAAAGTTTTGCCTTTGAGTGGGAGTTCAATCAGACCTTGTGTTCGAATGAAATCGTTGAAAGTGATCATATCATTAATGTTTCCACCAGGTTTATTTCGATTAGCAGGGCTGCGGATGTAGTTGAAGTCCCCAACAAGGAGCCAATCTTCATTAGAGGGAATATTAAGATTAAGTAGCCAGCTAGTATAGTCAATCCTGGAATCACCTTGACAGGGGCCATATATATTTACCAAAGTCCACATTTGGGCAGATTGGGTGGATTGAAATTTAGTGACAAGAGCAAATTCTTCTTCAATTAGAATCGTGCCAGTAAAGATAACACTATTCCATAAGGTTAAAATACCACCAGAGGCCCCTCTCGAAGGGATAAAAGCAAATTTGTCAAAGCGTTTAGGGCAACAAGATTTAATATAGGAATTATCAAAAGCAGTTTTCTTGGTTTCTTGTAGATAAATAACCGAGCAACCACTAGTAGCAATAGCATTGGATAAAGCCAAAAGCTTGGGGTCCGAGTTCATGCCCCGGATGTTCCAACATAACACATTCCAGTTCGATAACATAGATATAAACGAAAGGAAATAAAGTTGTGACTAGGAGGAAGTTGACGAAGAGCCAGCCCCCGTATCTGCCATAAGCAGATCTTCAGTAATTTCTTCAGGTGGGACAGCACACTGGTGAACAGCGATATGCTGGATTTGCTCAATTGTCATGGGGGGTGGGAGTTCACCATCTGCAGGCTGATCGTCAGAGATCTCAGAGATGACTACAGCAGATACAGCATTGGGAATGACCCTGGGTTTCACTTTGGAGATCTTGGTCCTGCTGTCAGTAAGAGGGGGCACCTTGAAACCATCATACTTATTGGAACGGGCACTTCTACGCACACTGGTTACCGAGAGCGGAGCTTTATTCTTGCCACGCTTGTTGCTTGCACCCACCCTAGAAGATCCAGCCTGAATTTCAGAGATATCCACTTGCAAAACTTCCTGGTCAGTAGGAGTTTCAGAGATTTCCATAGCCTGATCACCAGCACTAAAACCCATATCTTGAGTGTCATCAGAAAGAATCTGCATCTCCTCAGAAGCCAAGGACCAAACCTTGACAGTAGTGGTCACTGAACCATCTTCCTCACCCTGAGTAATGCAGGAAGAAACTTGAATAGCACCATTATATTCAGACAGTGACAGGGTGATATCCAGTTTGGTTGGCCTCATGCCATAGCCATGGGCCCAAGGGCTAATAGTGGCAAGGGAGGGCATGATGGAGCTTGAGAGGAAATTAGTGATGGGCACATATGACAGGGGCTCAGCAATTAGCAAACCATTCAGGAACTCATTGTCAGCTTGGAACTGAATGTTCATACCAGCATTGGTGACAGAGACATGGATCTGAATTCTTGGTACCTGAGCATCAGATGTAGGGGCCATCAGCTCATTATTCACCACAGGAGGAGCCACAACAGCAGAGTGAAGAGATCCATTCCTCTGGAGGACCTGCAGAACATAGGCTGGTACTAACACCAGAGCATCAGAGTCAGAGTTAGTAGTGGAGGTGCTGTGAGAAATTGAGTCATTCCAAGCTGCAAAAGGGTTGTCTTGCAGATTGTTAGCTGGAAGAATTCCATCCTGAACTTGCAGACCCTGCCCCTCTCTCTCCACTAAGGCCCATATGGCCCATTACTTCTCCCGGGGGGGGGGGGGGTTCCAGTAACCCTTCGGCTCTCCGGTTTTCTCCGAAATCACCCGGAACACTTCCGCTGTCCGAATATAGCCGTCCAATATATCAATCTTTATGTCTCGACCATTTCGAGACTCCTCGTCATGTCTGTGATCACATCCGAGACTCCGAACTAACTTCGGTACATCAAAACTCATAAACTCATAATATAACTGTCATCGAAACCTTAAGCGTGCGGACCCTACGGGTTCGAGAACAATGTAGACATGACCGAGACACGTCTCCGGTCAATAACCAATAGCGTAACCTGGATGCTCATATTGGCTCCTACATATTCTACGAAGATCTTTATCGGTCAGACCGCATAACAACATACGTTGTTCCCTTTGTCATCGGTATGTTACTTGCCCGAGATTCGATCATCGGTATCTCAATACCTAGTTCAATCTCGTTACCGGCAAGTCTCTTTACTCGTTTCGTAATACATCATCTTGCAACTAACTCATTAGTTGTAATGCTTGCAAGGCTTATGTGATGTGCATTACCGAGTGGGCCCAGAGATACCTCTCCGACAATCGGAGTGACAAATCCTAATCTCGAAATACGCCAACCCAACATGTACCTTTGGAGACACCTGTAGATCTCCTTTATAATCACCCAGTTACGTTGTGACGTTTGGTAGCACACAAAGTGTTCCTCCGGCAAACGGGAGTTGCATAATCTCATAGTCATAGGAACATGTATAAGTCATGAAGAAAGCAACAGCAACATACTAAATGATCGGGTGCTAAGCTAATGGAATGGGTCATGTCAATCACATCATTCTTCTAATGATGTGATCCCGTTAATCAAATAACAACTCTTTTGTTCATGGTTAGGAAACATAACCATCTTCGATTAACGAGCTAGTCAAGTAGAGGCATACTAGTGACACTCTGTTTGTCTATGTATTCACACATGTATTATGTTTCCGGTTAATACAATTCTAGCATGAATAATAAACATTTATCATGATATAAGGAAATAAATAATAACTTTATTATTGCCTCTAGGGCATATTTCCTTCAGTCTCCCACTTGCACTAGAGTCAATAATCTAGTTCACATTGCCATGTGATTCAACACTAATAGTTCACATCACCATGTGATTAACACCCATAGTTCACATCGTCATGTGACCTATACCCATAGGGCTTACTAGAGTCAGTAATCTAGTTCACATCATTTATGTGATTAACACCCAAAGAGTACTAAGGTGTGATCATGTTTTGCTTGTGAGATAATTTTAGTCAACGGGTCTGTCACATACAGATCTGTAAGTATTTTGCGAATTCTATGTCTACAATGCTCTGCACGGAGCTACTCTAGCTAATTGCTCCCACTTTCAATATGTATCTAGATCGAGACTTAGAGTCATCCAGATCTATGTCAAAACTTGCATCGATGTAACCTTTTACGACGAACCTTTTGTCACCTCCATAATCAAGAAACATATCCTTATTCCACTAAGGATAATTTTGACCGCTGTCCAATGATCTACTCCTAGATCACTATTGTACTTCCTTGCCAAAATTAGTGTAGGGTATACAATAGGTCTGGTACACAGCATGGCATACTTTATAGAACCTATGGCCAAGGCATAGGGAATGATTTTCATTCTCTTTCTATTTTCTGTCGTGGTCGGGCTTTGAGTCTCACTCAATTTCACACCTTGTAACACAGACAAGAATTCTTTCTTTGACTGTTCCATTTTGAACTACTTCAAAATTTTGTCAAGGTATATATTCGTTGAAAAAAACTTATCAAGCATTTTGATCTATCTCTATAGATCTTGATGCTCAATATGTAAGCAGCTTCACCGAGGTTTTTCTTTGAAAAAAAACTCCTTTCAAACACTCCTTTATGCTTTGCAGAATAATTCTACATTATTTATGACCAACAATATGTCATTCACATATACTTATCAGAAATGTTGTAGTGCTCCCACTCACTTTCTTGTAAATACAGGCTTCACCGCAAGTCTGTATAAAACTATATGCTTTGATCAACTTATCAAAGCATATATTCCAACTCCGAGATGCTTGCACCAGTTCATAGATGGATCGCTGGAGCTTGCATATTTTGTTAACACTTTTAGGATTGACAAAACCTTCTGGTTGCATCATATACAACTCTTCTTCAAGAAATCCATTAAGGAATTCAGTTTTGTTTATCCATTTGCTAGATTTCATAAAATGCGGCAACTGCTAACATGATTCGGACAGACTTAAGCATAGATACGAGTGAGAAACTCTCATTGTAGTCAACACCTTGAACTTGTCGAAAACCTTTTGCGACAATTCTAGCTTTGTATATGGTAACACTACTATCAGCGTCCGTCTTCCTCTTGAAGATCCATTTATTTTCTATGGCTTGCCGATCATCGTGCAAATCCATCAAAGTCCATACTTTGTTCTCATACATGGATCATATCTTAGATTTCATGGCCTCAAGCCATTTTGCGGAATCTGGGCTCATCATCGCTTCCTCATAGTTCGTAGGCTCATCATGGTCAAGTAACATGACTTCCAGAACAGGATTACCGCACCACTCTGGTGCGGATCTCACTCTGGTTTACCTGCGAGATTCAGTAGTAACTTGATCTGAAGTTACATGATCATCATCATTAGCTTCCTCACTAATTGGTGTAGTAGTCACAGGAACAGATTTCTGTGATGAACTACTTTCCAATAAGGGAGCACGTACAGTTACCTCATCAAGTTCTACTTTCCTCCCACTCACTTCTTTCGAGAGAAACTCCTTCTCTTGAAAGGATCCATTCTCAGCAACGAATATCTTGCCTTCGGATCTGTGATAGAAGGTGTACCCAACATTTTCTTTTGGGTATCCTATGAAGACGCACTTCTCCGATTTGGGTTTGAGCTTGTCAGGTTGAAACTTTTTCACATAAGCATTACAACCCCAAATTTTAAGAAACGACAACTTTGGTTTCTTATTAAACCACAGTTCATATAGCGTCGTCTCAACGGATTTAGATGGTGCCCTTTTTAACGTGAATGCAGCTATCTCTAATGCATAACCCCAAAACGATAGTGGTAGATCGGTAAGAGACATCATAGATTGCACTATATCCAATAAAGTACGATTATGACGTTCGGACACACCATTATGATGTGGTGTTCCAGGTGGCATGAGTTTGTGAAACTATTCCACGTTGTTTTAATTGAAGACCAAACTCGTAACTCAAATATTCGTCTCTGCGATTAGATCGTAGAAACTTTATTTTCTTGTCACGATAATTTTCCACTTCACTCTGAAATCCTTTGAACTTTTCAAATGTTTCAGACTTATGTTTCATCAAGTAGATATACCCATATCTGCTCAAATCATCTGTGAAGGTCAGAAAATAATGATACCCGCCGCGAGCCTTAACACTCATCGGATCGCATACATCAGTATGTATTATTTCCAATAAGTCAGTTGCTCGCTCCATTGTTCCGGAGAACGGAGTCTTAGTCATCTTGACCATGAGGCATGGTTTGCAAGCATCAACTGATTCATAATCAAGTGATTCCAAAAGCCCATCAGTATGGAGTTTCTTCATGCGTTTTACACCAATATGACCTAAACGGCAGTGCCACAAATAAGTTGCACTATCATTCTTAACTTTGCATTTTTTTTGCTTCAATATTATGAATATGTGTAACACTACGATCGAGATCCAACGAACTATTTTCATTGGGTGTATGACCGTCGAAGGTTTTATTCAGAACAACAATTATTCTCTGACTTCAATGAATGACCATATTGCAATAAACATGATCAAATCATATTCATGCTCAACGCAAACACCAAATAACACTTATTTAGGTTCAACACTAATCCCGAAAGTATAGGGAGTGTGCGATGATGATCATATCAATCTTGGAACCACTTCCAACACACATCGTCACTTCATCCTAAACTAGTCTCTGTTTATTATGCAACTCCCGTTTCGAGTTACTAATCTTAGCAACTGAACTAGTATCAAATACTGAGGGGTTGCTATAAACACTAGTAAAGCACACATCAATAACATGTATATCAAATATACTTATGTTCACTTTGCCATCCTTCTTATCCGCCAATCACTTGGGGTAGTTCCGCTTCCAGTGACCAGTCCCTTTGCAGTAGAAGCACTTAGTCTCAGGCTTAGGACCAGACTTGGGCTTCTTCACTTGAGCAGTAACTTGATTGCCGTTCTTCTTGAAGTTCCCCTTCTTCCTTTTGCCCTTTTCTTGAAACTAGTGGTCTTGTCTACCATCAACACTTGATGTTTTTCTTGATTTCTACCTTCGTCGATTTTAGCATCACGAAGAGCTTGGGAATCGTTTCCGTTATCCTTTGCATATTATAGTTCATCACAAAGTTCTACTAACTTGGTGATGGTGACTAGAGAATTCTGTCAATCACTATCTTATCTGGAAGATTAACTCCCACTTGATTCAAGCGATTGCAGTACCCAGACAATCTGAGCACATGCTCACTAGTTGAGAGATTCTCCTCCATCTTTTTAGCTATAGAACTTGTTGGAGACTTCATATCTCACAACTCGGGTATTTGCTTGAAATATTAACTTCAACTCCTGGAACATCTCATATGGTCCATGACGTTCAAAACATCTTTGAAGTCCCGATTCTAAGCTGTTAAGCATGGTGCACTAAACTATCAAGTAGTCATCCTATTGAGCTAGCCAAACGTTCATAACGTCTGCATCTGCTCCTGCAATAGGTCTATCACCTAGCGGTGCATCAAGGACATAATTCTTCTGTGCAGCAATG